>NC_050173.1:6650630-6723130 GCF_008315115.2 Sander lucioperca
AAGGATGTTTCTTAAAACCACGGAGAGTTCCTTTAACATACAGAGATGTGTTCAAACTACCTCAATTAATAACAAAGGGAGTTCTTTTATATTTTAGTTCCTGGAGATGTTCTCCTTTAAAACTTCCTACACAAATATCTCCTTTTTGTTTATCAGTGTTTGTACCTCAGAGTGTCCAGTCTCCAGAGAGGATCCTTCAGTCCAGCCAACAGCAGCTCCACTCCTGAGTCTCCTGGATGATTGTAGCTCAGGTCCAGCGCTCTCAGATGGGAGGGGTTAGAGCTCAGAGCTGAGACCAGAGAAGAACAGCCTTCCTCTGAGATCAGACAGCCTGACAGACTGCAAACACACAGAACAACACACAGGAACCCTCTGTGAACACGTGGAGCCATGTTTAAATGTTATGTTTGTTTGTTGTCCAGGTACATTTTGGACTAGATTTATAATAAATCTTTGAAATCATCTGCGGTATTTAATTGAGTCTCGAAACTACTGCTAAAGTTTGTCGTATCAACAGACACAAAGCTACATGTCAGCTGTTTATCAACTAAAGTTAATCATATCTCAAATGGTCATCAGTTGAATGGGTTGATGAATCCTGACCTGAGATTCTCCAGTTTACAGTGTGGACTCTTCAATCCAGCCGACAGCAGCTTCCCTCCTGAATCCTTCAGGTTGTTGTTACTCAGGTCCAGCTCTCTCAGACTAGAGGACTCAGAGCAGAGAACTGAGGACAGAGCTGCACAGCTTCTCTCTGACAGGTTACAGACACTCAGTCTGGAGAGACGACAGGAAGGAAACAAGGTATTTATATTAATTCCTGGTGAAAGAGCTTTGATGGAGGGACGGTAATGAAGAAGACAGATAACATTTGTGTTTAAATGTTAAGTCTGGACTTTGGTGATAGAGAATATGAAATCCATTTTAAACATGTTAAAATTCTTGCAATATTACTCTAAACAAGTTGGAAACATGATAACTAATTGTGACTGAATGAAGAGTAAAAAGGCATCCAGTATTCAAATTCACATAAGATTTAAATAAAATTAGGTTCTCAATCTCAGCCATAGTTCATACTAGGTGCTTTACGACATATTATAAATACGAACATTATGCTTTGGAAACATTCAAAGATTTCCGAATTGTAACATTTTTAATCCTGACTTGAGAAGGGCGGTTTGAATTTAATAAAGCTTAATGTTTAGAGAAATATCGGTAACACTTTACTTGACAGTACCAACATAATCGTGACTTGACACTATCATAACTATGACATGACACTGTCATGAATGTGTCATAAACCTTATAAACAAGTCAAACGTTTATGACTTCTGTGATTAAGTGTCATTTGGTTTTTTGACATTAAATTGACGTTGTTTGGGTTGTCTTGATTATGACAACTTGACATTAATCAAAGTGACATTACCAGGAGTTGTCTTGATCATGACAACTTGGCATAAACAGAAAATCCACCTCTTTTTGTATTCATGACATGTTGACCTAATGATTATTGTAATTAGATGTGCAAGGTTAGAGACCAATTCTAGCACTTGGTCAGACAGATGTGTGACAGGATATTTCACAAGACTGGCTGTCATGACACTATTATGACAATGATAACACATATTTTGACCTCAAGTAAAGTGGTACCAATTGTATTTGTCATTAAGATATCATGGATAAGACTTGCTGTCATGACACCATTATGACAGTGTAACAAATGCATTCTTTGACCTCAAGTAAAGTGGTACCAAAAAGTAAAAAGCTACAAGGAAAGCTAATGACTGGGCCCCAAACTCTGATTGAGGGTGACTCTGCTGTAAAATATATAAAAAGCAGTAAAAACACCAAAATACTCTGATTTCACAAAGACATGGTGTCTGACTTGGCCCAAAGAATCCCGGATATTGTGGCAGCACACCCAACTGTGAAGAACATTATACTGTGTTTATCAGTGGCCCTCTTCCACCAATCAGAAGTGGAGCTGAGAGATTCAGCAGACTGTTGGCACTGAACAAATGGCTTTCAACTGCATGTACTGTTGCAGTTCATTGACAATTTAAAAAATTTCTGGGACCGCAGACACACCAGCCCCCACCTGAGCAAGGATTTTACCATGGGAGACCACAGAGCAGAGACGAGAAATCTCAACCCCCCTTTTCACCCGTCCAACACCCCTCAAATGCCCTTACCAACCCCGACGCCTTTGAGGATCCGTCGCTCTCCCCTCTTTCCCCCATCTCCATGTTGGAGTTCACTGACCAGATGAAGCAGCTGGTGGATGCTGGAACCAAGTATGCCCCCCTTCCTTCTCCCATTGTTCACCCCCAGCCAAAAGTAAAATGCCAGGCACCTCTGCCAGGATGGCAGCTAACTCCTCCCCAAACTGATAAGGATGCTTGTGTACAAAATGCAGCAATTATTAACTGATATGGGCCGGGTCCAGGCTGTACGCCTAGTAGCACTCATGACTCTTTTCAAGACAAGCCCGGGCCCTGTGTATTAAATTCTTCCTCAATTTATTTTGTGATAGGTAATAGAAAAAGAATGGCGAATAAGCACTTAACTGCAAACATTTTTTGAAAAAAAATTTAGAAAAAATTTAGCATTCATTCCTCGTCCGCCACAGCCTGTCCCAAAACATGAAAAAATACTAATACTAAAGCCTACTAAACATCAGGTCTTTGGCAGGAAAATCAGTTTTAATCAATGATTTAATTATTAAGCACGATCTTGATTTTATGTTTTTAACTGAAACCTGGTTGGATCATAATAACAGTGCTGCTGTTCTCATTAAGTCAGCTCCCCCTAACTTCAGTTTTATGAGTGAGAATAGAGTGAATAAGAAAGGAGGTGGAGTCGCCATTTTGTTTAATGACTCATTCCATTGTACGCAAATATCTTATGGAAATTTTGCTTCTTTTGAATATGTGGCTTTCAGCTACGGTCCTCCCCTCAAGCTATACTTCTAAATATCTACAGGTCACCTAAATACTGTGCACCTTTCTTCAATGACTTTACTGAACTGCTGTCTATAATCTGTATTAACTTTGACTGTGTAATTATTGCTGGTGATTTTAACATTCATGTTGACAACCCCCAGTACAGAGGGACCAAAGAACTGTGTTGTGTTTTTGAGAACTATGGACTGACTCAGCATGTGACACAGCCCACGCACAATAAGGGGCACACTCTGGACTTGATTATCTCCAAGGGTCTAAACATTCCCAAGGTTGTAGTGACTGATGTTGCTCTCTCTGATCATTCCTGTGTTTTCTTTAACGGCACTATCTTGGTGCCCAAAAGTGTTCAAACTAAGTTAGTCAGAAAACGGTATATCACTGAAAACACCAGTGAATCATTCATTCAGCTTTTCTCCTCCACAACCACCCTCACAGGGATCTCAGTCACTGAGCTTGTAGATAATTTCAACTGTAGAATTACAAATGTTATTGATGCTATTGCTCCCACTAAGGTCAAAGCTGTCTCTGGTAAGAAAAGATCTCCATGGAGAAATGTCATAGTGGTGAGAACAGAAAAAAGAGAGTGTCGAAAAGCTGAATGCAGGTGGTGAAAAACGAATCTCCAGGTTTCATTATAACACCTATAAAGAGAGACTTTGCATTTATAATTTGGAACTAAGGAATGCAAGATGGTCCTTCTTCTCTGACATCGCCAGAATGCTTTGTTTGCTACTGTCGATAGGTTAACAAACCCTCCAGTACCAGAAGCATCTGAACTTTTATCTTCCAAGGCCTGCAATGATTTTGCCTCCTTGTTCAAAGACAAAATTCAGAAAATTACACAGTCAGTGCCTCCGTATCAAGTGCAGGATATGTGCTGTCATGGTGTTCACGCAAAACAAATTCCAATATGACACAATTTCATATGATCAACCATAAAAACCTGGATGACATTAAACAACATCTGAAAACCTCCTCCTGCTGCCTTGATATTCTACCAACAGGCGTTTTCAAAAATGTTTTGAATTGTTTGGCTGATGATCTTCTACAGATTGTAAACACGTCTCTTCTCTCAGGTATCTTCCCACAGGCCCTGAAAACTGCAGTCATCAAGCCACTCCTAAAAAAGAACAATCTAGACACATCACTAATGAGCAACTATAGGCCGATATCAAACCTTCCATTTTTAAGTAAAATCATTGAAAAAGTGTTTTTTCAACAACTTAACCTTTTCTTGTCACTAAACAACAGTTTTGATGCCTTCCAGTCGGGTTTTCAACCACACCACAGCACTGAGACAGCTCTTGTTAAAGTATTTAATGACATCCACTTAAACACAGATAGTGGCAAAATTTCAGTCTTAGTATTACTTCATCTCAGTGCTGCATTTGATACGGTCGACCATGACATATTACTAGACCGAATGGAAAACTGGGTTGGCCTTTCTGGCTCAGTACTAAAGTGGTTTGAATCATATTTAAAGAATAGGGACTACTTTGTGTCTATAGGTAATTATACATCTGAGCATACAAATATGACGTGTGGAGTTCCCCAAGGCTCCGTTCTGGGGCCTCTCCTGTTTAACATCTACATGCTTCCACTGGCTCAGATTATGGAAAACAACAAAATAAGTTACCATAGTTATGCGGATGACACACAAATTTACATAACCTTATCGCCAGGGGACTATAGTCCAATACAACAACTGAATATGTGCATTGAACAAATTAATGACTGGATGTGCCAGAACTTTCTTAAGTTAAATGAAGAAAAACCTGAGGTGGTTGTTTTTGGAGCAAAAGAGGAACGATTAAAAGTCAGCACTCAGCTTCAAACAACAATGTTAAAAACAACAGACAAAGCCAGAAATCTTGGTGTAGTCATGGACTCAGACCTGAATTTTAACAGCCACATTAAGACAATTACAAAGTCAGCCTATTACCACCTTCAAAATATATCAAGGACTTATGTCTCAGCAGGATTTGGAAAAACTTGTCCATGCTTTTATCTTCTGTAGACTTGACTACTGTAACGGAGTCTTTACAGGTCTCCCTAAAAAATCAATCAGACAGCTGCAGCTGATTCAGAATGCTGCTGCTCGAGTCCTCATTAAGACCAAGAAAGTGGATCACATCACTCCAGTACTGAAGTCTTTACACTGGCTTCCAGTGCCTCAAAGAATTGATTTCAAAATACTTTTGCTGGTTTATAAAACACTAAACGGTTTAGGGCCAAAATACTTTTCTGATCTGCTGCTACACTATGACCCACCCAGACCTCTCAGGTCGTCTGGGTCAGGTCTGCTCGTTGTTCCCAGAGTCAGAACTAAAAAGGGGGAAGCAGCATTCAGTTTTTATGCTCCACATATCTAGAACAAACTCCCAGAAAACTGCAGGTCTGCTGCAACTCTCAGTTCTTTTAAATCAAGGCTGAAGACCTTTCTTTGTGATGTTGCTTTTCTTTAAATAACACACATAACATGTCTTATACTGAAGTTGCATTGTTGAAACTGTATGACAATCTATATAAGCATATAAAGAGAAATACCTATTTTATCTGTTTTATATATTTAACTGTTTTAACTGCTCTTTAATGTTTAGTTTCTTATACTGCACTGTAACTTTTATTCTCGTATTTTATCTGTTTTTAATGTTTTTATCTGTTTTTATGTAAAGCACTTTGAATTGTCCTGTTGCTGAAATGTGCTATACAAATAAAGCTGCCTTGCCTTACCATTCTGATTTGTCATTAAGATATCATGAAGGATAAGAAATGTCTTAAGAAGTGCCATCGCACACCGAATTACCTTCCTAACACATTATCATGTGATGTAAAAATCTTTGTTGACAGTAGTGTTATGTAGTTGAACAATCAGTGTTGGACCTACAGTCTGTTGAGATGCCTCTCCAAATGCAGAAATGAAGCGCAGTCACCATAAAACGTTAAGACACGTTGAGAAAAAAGATCCGTATTTTGCTGTAATCCAATGACACGGAAACAAAGTAATCCACAGCGATCAGTAGATCCACAACAAGGTAAATGACATGGTGTATCCAGCAAGGCCTATACGAGCATCACATTCACCAGCCAACTCCAAACAGGTGAATGAGGCCTCTCCACTTCGCCATTTAAACAAAGTGGAATAAACGTATAAAAGTCCAAATCTACACAAAACCTGCAATCAATTAGTAAGCTGACATCACATTTATATACATGGCATTTAGGAAACCTTTATTGCAAGGTTTGATACGGCAATATGTCCAGACTAGTGCAACAGTAACTTTCGCTTTTTGCTTCCTGCTGCTCCCAGCCAGGTAATATTTTTTTTTACTAAAGCAGTATATGAAATCAGATGTATTACCTATCACCATTTAGTTGTTTTGTGTTATTTAAGATATTGATATAATATCTGGTCATGCCAGATGTAATTATTCCACTAATTTTTTACACAATGCAATTACCTGTTTGAGCCACCAGGGGGGCACCCTCCTGCCCCCCCAGCAAACTCCGCGTATGCGGTCAGACCCATCTGCTAGGGCGCAGAGACTGAGAGCTACATGGATAAATATGCACCAAACAAGCCACTTTGAAATTTTTCTCTTTTCATGAATAAAAAAGTTGGGTGACCCCCCCCCCCCCGCCCAGACTAAAAAATGTTGGATGACCCTCCCCTCAGCAAAAAATAAAAAGATATGACCCTCCCCTATTTTCCTCCGGTGGTCCATTCCATAAATACCGAACGGTCCCTAAAGAGAATAAATAGTAAAATGTATTTTCGGTATTGATTCCATAGTGTAAATACATTTGAAGCTATCGTTTTATTGTCATCGCAGATTTAAACCTTCGCTGGCAGGGGGTGCTGCTTCGCCACCAGGGGGTACTTCAATACCTCCACTTCCCGCGCCTATGCCCTCTCGTGTAATAAAGCGATTATACAACAACGGTTTCCATCTAAATAAAAGTTAAAATAAAACTGTATTCATACTGTGGGGCAATTCGCTGTCAAAATAAAGAAAAACAACAGAGATGATTTGTAGTCCCTCCCTGTTAAACGTTAGTCAGCCAGTCATCTTAAGCTAATGTTAGCTTTGTAACGGTAGAGATCGTGTAATTTTCCAAAACATAATAACTACCGCACATATAAACATCAAACTGCTTGGCTAACTTAATCTGGTTATAACTAAAATATCACCTGAAAAAATATTTTTTTCATGGATAGATTTAGCTACTATACATCCACGAACTTCATTATTGACGTGTCACTGGCACAGCTGATGTGATCCAAACAGCTGAATTGATCCAAACAGCTGATGTGATCCAAACAGCTGATGTGATCCAACAGCTGATGTGATCCAACCTATTCCAGTAACAATGAACTCCAGATTGTTGTAAAAATGACTAGAGGAATCAGAGCAGAGAACTGAGGACAGAGCTTCACAGCCTCTCTCTGACAGGTTACAGACACTCAGTCTGGAGAGACGACAGGAAGTAATCAAGTTATTTATATTTAACTCCTGTTGAAAGATATCAGAGTATTTGTTGATACATTTAAGGGCAGTTTGAATTTAGTGAAGCCTAAAGTTTAGAGAAATATCATGTTAGACAAATAACATTTGTGCTTAAATGTTGAGTCTGGACTTTTGGTGATACGGTATGTGAAAACCCTTCTCAGCATGTTTAAATCTTGCTGCTCTACTCTAAACAAAATGGAAACATTGAAGAAATAAACAGACGTCCTTTAATCAAGGTCACATGATATAAATGATTTCTGTATCTCAGTCACAGTTCATATTTCATCCTCTATGATGTGATTCTAAATCAGAACAAATTACTTTGGAAACATTCACATTTTTCAATACTGTGTTTTCAAAGATTATTGTTCTTGATCTGACCTGAGAGTCTCCAGTGTGCAGTATGGACTCTGAAGTCCAGCCAACAGAAGCTTCCCTCCTGAATCCTGCAGGTTGTTGTTAGTCAGGTCCAGCTCTCTCAGACTAGAGGACTGGGAGCTGAGAACTGAGGACAGAGCTTCACAGCTTCTCTCTGACAGGTTACAGTCACTCAGCCTGAAGAGACGACAGGAAGGAAACAAGATATTTTCAAGATATTTAACTCCTGTTAAAAAATATCAGAGTATTTAATGTTGAATAACATTAAATACTCTGATACACCACTTACAGAGCTTTGTTGGAGGCTTTGACCACTGGCAGCAGCCTCAGAAGAGTCTCCTCTGAAGCATCGTATTTCTTCAGGTCAAACACGTCCAGATCTTCTTCTGATGACAGTAAGATGAAGACCAGAGCTGACCACTGAGCAGGAGACAGTTTATGGGTGGAGAGATGTCCTGAACTCAGGGACCGTTGGATCTGCTCCACTAGAGAACGATCATTCAGTTCATTCAGACAGTGGAATAGATTGATGCTTCTCTCAGCAGACAGATCCTCATCCATCTTCTCCTTGATGTACTTGACTGTTTCCTGATTGGTCTGTGAACTACTTCCTGTCTGTGTCAGCAGGCCTCGCAGGAGAGTCTGATTGGTCTGAAGAGAAAGACCGAGGAGGAAGCGGAGGAACAAGTCCAGGTGTCCATTTGGACTCTGTAAGGCCTTGTCCACAGCACTCTGGTGGAGATGTTTTAGTTTTTCTCTGAAGACTTTAGGCAGCCATGATGATGTTTGTTTTCCTGAGAGCAGGTTGACTCCAGAGTTGATGAATGTCAGATGGACATGAAGAGCAGCCAGAAACTCCTGAACACTCAGATGGACGAAACAGAACACCTTGTCCTGGTACAGTCCACTCTCCTCTTTAAAGATCTGTGTGAACACTCCTGAGTACACTGAGGCTGCTGTGATATCGATGCCACACTCTGTCAGGTCTGATTCATAGAAGATTAGGTTGCCTTTCTGCAGCTGCTCAAAAGCCAGTTTCCCCAGAAATTCGATCATCTTCCTGCTCTCTGGAGTCCAGTGTGGATCTGTCCCAGCTCCTCCATCATACTTGATGTTCTTCACTTTGGACTGAACCACCAGGAAGTGGATGTACATCTCAGTCAGAGTTTTGGGCAGTTCTCCTCCCTCTCTGGTCTTTAACACCTTCTCCAGAACTGTAGCAGTGATCCAGCAGAAGACTGGGATGTGGCACATGATGTGGAGACTTCGTGATGTCTTGATGTGGGAGATGATTCTGCTGGCCTGATCCTCATCTCTGAATCTCTTCCTGAAGTACTCCTCCTTCTGGGCGTCAGTGAACCCTCTGACCTCTGTCACCATGTCAACACACTCAGGAGGGATCTGATTGGCTGCTGCAGGTCGTGTGGTTATCCAGAGGCGAGCAGAGGGAAGCAGTTTCCCCCTGATGAGGTTTGTCAGCAGCACGTCCACTGAGGTGGACTCTGTAACATCAGTCAGGATCTCAGTGTTGAGGAAGTCCAGAGGAAGTCGACACTCATCCAGACCGTCAAAGATGAACACAACCTGCAACTCTTCAAAACTGCAGATTCCTGCATCTTTGGTTTCACTAAAGAAGCGATGAACAAGTTCCACCAAGCTGTACTTTTTCTCTTTCAGCACATTCAGCTCTCTGAAGGTGAATGGAAATGTGAACTGGATGTCCAGGTTAGCTTTGTCTTCAGCCCAGTCCAGAGTGAACTTCTGTGTTAAGACTGTTTTCCCAATGCCAGCCACTCCCTTTGTCATCACTGTTCTGATTGGTTCTTCTCTTCCAGGTGGGGTTTTAAAGATGTCTTCACATGTGATTGTTGTTTCTGGTCTGTCTGGTTTCCAGGATGCTGTTTCAATCTGTCTGACCTCATGTTCATCATTGACCCCTGTAGTCCCTCCCTCTGTGATGTGGATCTCTGTGAACATCTGATTCAGAAGTGTTTTGTTTCCTGCTTTAACAATTCCCTCAAATACACACCGGAACTTCTTTTGTGAGTTGGATTTGACTTTACGCTGGCATGCAGCAAGAATCTCTGAATGAAAAAAAACAATGAAATCAATGAGGGTTTGTTCTGGTGAATATGAGTGTGCACTTTACTGTATTCATGAAATCTATTCAGCCCATTTCATGACGAGGTCCTGAATATGTTAACTATTGTAAAATGACTTAGTATTCCTCAAAAACAACTGATATGTTGGGTGTCTCAGTCATACATCTATGAACTCTTCATTGTCCAAATAAACCAGAAGGTATATGACTTAATTACAGAGGGAATTCATATTGCCCAATCAGTATCTTACAGTGACAGTAAACAAAAACAGTCTGACTTTGTTTCATTATTTGTTTGTTCTCGGAGACACTTTAAATTTAGTTTCTCTTGTGGATGTTTGGTAGCTTGTTCTGATGTTGTCAACACAACATGTGTATCTTTGTAGATAAGAGGGAAACATTGATAACAAAGCTAATGTTTGTTGAAAACTGTGATATATAAGTTTGATCTTTGTTACATAAATTGTTTTAAATTCATAATGATTATGACTTACCTGCAGCTACTGAGATGTTTGATACATTCTTTGTATTCATCTTCACTAAAACTATTCTGGTCACTTCAATAATGTTTAAACTGTAGGTCTTGAACATCGTATTCACTGTGTTCACTCTGTTTACATCCTCCAGTTTACTAATTGGGATTGCTGGGAAGTCTCCAAGGGCCCCTTCCTGCTGTAGGTACCACTTAAATGTTTCAAAGTCTTCAGCTCCCAAGTCTTGTAAAGTTCTTAGGACGACTTCTTGAGGCGTCTCCATCTTTTGTCCCTGCAAAGATCCAAAAGAAACCAAAAAGAACACCGTCACGTAACAGATTTCAACCATATTATTCCTTCTTGAGTCTTTTTAACAAGAACTTAGATTAATATGTGAATTGAATAGTGACTGTGTGACCTATGAGTGAACAACCAGTAATACCCTTACCCATACCCATACACCGGTAGGCCGTGGCCCACTACCGGTGACTGCGTCGTGGTCCACCTGATCACAGAATTTATAGTTTACCCACCTCTTTTTTTACCACTACACCCCTAAATGTAGTGGAGTAAAAAGTACAATATTTCTCTCTGATAGCCTAATAATTGTGTACTTTTACCTCAGTAACATCTTCAAAACAGAACTTTAATTTGTACTAACACAGTACTTTGACAGTGTGTTTTGGTACTTTTACTGCAGTACAGGATGAAAATGAAAGACTTCAGATTATTTCATGAGTTGTGTGTTTGGGATATGAATAATAAGTGAGTGTCAGTAATGTTCCTTCCACTAACAGATCACCTGAACACGGTGGCTAACAACTGTTAGCACTAGCTAAACTCTTCAACACAAACATTTTCACAGTTTGATCAAACTAACAGATCAGAAATCAGCTGAAAAGTCTCACTTACCAAAAGTTTAACCTGGAGGAAACATATCTGCATCACAATAACACACACACACACACACACACACACACACACACACACACAGGCCTATGAACCTTAATGATACATAATAATGTCATATTAGTTTTGGGATGTGCACCAAGACGTCGGCACACCATCAAAATTTCTGTGCAAAATGTTCTAGTTAGTCATGTTATCTGTGAACAGCACAGATTTACCTGAACACATCCCACAGCTGATGAACATGAACTGACCTTTGACCCCTTGATGCTGGCTCCGTCCTCATTGCTGGCTCCTCCGTCAACGTTGGCCCCGCCTTCAACATTGGCTCCTCCCTCAATGTTGGCACCGCCCTTGTTTTTTGCCCCAATCTCATTTTTGGCTCCGAACTCGCTGCTGGCTCTGACCCCGTCTCCCTCCGACCCCCCACCCTGAGAGGGAGGGGTCACCTTCGTACTCTTGCCCTCGTGTTCCACATCGATGTCCATGTCGATACCTGCAAACACACAGACACACACACACACACACACACAAACACGACATCACTTCCTGTTCAAACCTAACTCCTCCTCAGCAGCAAACAGAAACCTCCGTGTAACACTAGCGGTTAGCTTTTCTCTGCAGTTCAAACAAGTTGTTTGTAACATTGAAAAATCTTTTCTTTTCTTCTGGGTTTTTTATATTTATCATTTCTTATGTATGTTTTGTTGGGTGTGTCAGAGATGTTACCTCTTCTTTTTTTCACTTTTACAATGTTGTGTATTTATGAGTATGTGTGTTGATTTGCATGTCCTTTATTTCCACTCAAAGCACTTTGTAAACTATTGTTTTTAAAGGTACTTTACACAGTTATTATTACCCAATCAGAAGCGACATGTGTAAACAGTTTCAGTTTAAAGAAACGTTTAGCTGCGGAGCTGAACTCTAACCCTGGTCATCCTCTCCTAACAGCCAATCAGAAGCCTGCACTGATCTCAGGTGTTGACAGTGACATCACTCACCCAGTGGGCTCAACATGGCCGCCACGCCCTCGCTGATGTTCTTCAGGAAGTCCACGCGCACACGCACATACGCACACACACACACACTCACACACACACACACACACACACGCATCCACACATACACACACACACACAAAAATATAAATAGTAATTACATAAATAAATAAATCAATCAATCAATAAAAAAAATAAAATAAACATAAAAAAATAATTTATAAAAAACATGAGTTTCTGATAACTTTAAATCGGCTTCCATGTCGCTATAATTACAAACTTCAAACACCAATAAATTGATCAGAATCGATCGGTCTAAGACTCTTTAGCAACTTATGATTATCTTTGCTGTAGGCTCATTTATTTTGTGGTTTTGATTTGCAAACTAAATGAACATGAACGTGAAACGTTAAAGAAAAAAAAGAATTGCTGGGTCCGATGTGCCTTACCTTAACGGGGATCTTCTCCGTCAGAAGCCGCGGAGCCAGAGCTCTGGGCGGGGGGACGTTGTCTCCATAGCCGACTTTCGGCTTCTTCTTCCCGGCTGCGGAGCCGGAGGCGTCGGGCTTCTTGTTCAGGTACGAAGAAGCAAAATAAATGGCGACGACAGTGAAAATGATGGCAGGGATGATGACGGCCAGGTCCAGATCCATGATGGCGGTTTTCTGGATTTACAAAATAAAGTTAGAAAGTTAAAAATGTTTCTTTCTCTCTCTCTCTCTCTCTGAGAGAATGAGAGGGGGAAACGCCAGAGCAGGGGGAATGAGAGGGAGGAAACACCAGAGCAGGGGGAATGAGAGGGGGAAACACCAGAGCAGGGGGAATGAGAGGGGGGAAACACCAGAGCAGGGGGAATGAAAAGCAGACAGATTTGTTTTTGTTGCCATATTCGTTTTAAAATTAACTGCCGATTAACAGTTTGTTAGTTAAACATTTCAGCTCTAATCTGCAGATTAATCAACAGTAAGAGATATTAATCAACTAATGTTCAACTTCATGTTGAAGAAACAGATTCTGCCTCATTTACAGTAAATCAGTAATTAGTTAACGGCTACGTTGCACATGTAAGGTCTGCGGAGCGGACACTCCAACGCTACGCTCCAACGCTACGCTCCAACGCTACGCTCCACTATCATCACAGGCGTAATCTACACCCCCCCCCCCCCTTCAATCACAACTCGGCTTTTTCCAAAGCTTTTGTCGCATTTTGAATGTTTTTGTCGCCTCATGACCTTTTAGAGTTTTTTCCCGACAATGTTTTTTTATGTTTTTGTTGCTTTTCTCAATATATGCAGTCCAGGGACCACCCTAGATAGTTGAAGATCTCAACACCCCCCCTCCCCCCCAATGTTGAACCCAACGTTACGCCTAAATTAATTTCCAACTATTCTGATAATCCATTAATCGGTTTGAGTCATTTCTTTTTGATAAAACAGGTAAACTTGTGTGATGTCAGCTTGTTAAATGTGAATATGTTCTAGTTTCTTCTCTCCTCTGGGACAGGAAACTGAATATCTTTGAGTGGCGGATTAACAAGACATGTGAGGACGTCATCTTGGGCTTTTTGGGAAACACTGATCTACATTTTAGAGACCAAACTACTCATCCATTCATCCAGAACATTATCCACACATTAATCCACCATGAAAATAATCATTCGTAGCAGCACTAGTCAGAAAAATCATTTGCAGAACTCTTACAAACGAAAAGTGAATTAAACAAAAACTAAACTCCACTGTTAGAAATGACCAGGACCAGGTAATGGCTGCAATGTTTAGTGAAGTTTTTCTGCAAGTTCAAGAACGAGGCAGATAAAAGTGGAAAATAAAAAATAAAAACTATTGTATAGAGGCAGTTAAAATGACTTCGGGCAACTATCCCGACCAGGCAATAGAAAAAAAACTCACAAATTTAACAAGTACATCTAGGATCTCAGAACTATATGCAAGTTTTCCATTAAGGTAGATTAACTTTATTTATCCTGAGGGATATTGTACAGCAGTTGCAGAACAAAGTAGGAAAGATGAAAGTGGTGATAGCATGCAAAACCGATTTTACCTTGTCATAGTTGAATAACGACAGTTTGGGGGGAAATAGGACATACATAGAACCTCAAAATCCCATTGACACCTCTTTCCTCTGCAAATCTCACAATTTTAAACTGCCTCTGAAAACGGGCAAATCTCAACGAAGTTGACGTTAACTTGGAGGCTCCTCCTTATTTGGGTCTAGTCTTTATCTTTTGTCACACCCAAACATTTACATAGGCTACACCACTAATCTGAGATCAGGTAGTCTCCTGAATAGGTCGCGCAGATCTCAGAAATTGTATACATTGTTCGTCTGATATTTCATTACTAAATTCACTTCTGAGACTTTTTTATGCGAAGAATCAACTATATAAAGCTCAAATATGGGCCATTTTACGAAAATTGATGGCTAATTGCAAATTTGGTATGACAGTGTCGGACTTGAGAAGCTCCACAATCTGCCGTGACAGCCGGCGGCTGCCTGCCGGGTTTGATGCCTTCTCGGTCGGCCTGCCTACCTTCACAGACTGGCTATAAGCTGGAGCTCTGTCAGGATGTCACACACAAGCTAATGGTGCGTTCTATAATTTATCTTAGTCGGAGTTCCGACTATGAAGACAGACGTTGCCTTGCAACATGCACCAACACGCCCCCTTTCCTCGGATTTCCGAGCTCGGAACTCGGACAACCGTGAGGACACCGAGCAAGAATTCCGATACGGATTCCAAGATGGCAGCGCCGTGTGTGACTTGTAGTATGAATTGTTGTCATTGTTTTTGGACCGCTTTGGCTGTTTAAATGAAGATTTTAATCTCTCGTATTACTGCAATACCTTACTGTGTCCGTTTCACTGCCTGTTCGTATGGGAATCGGTCTTGTTGTGAGTGCAATATTTAATGAAGCCTTGTTTGCTAACATGGCTAGCGTTGCTAACTCGGCCAGTGCTACCATAGCAACAGCTTTCCGGGTGGCGTCCATGTTTTTTCTCCGACTCGGACGCGCAAAACATACCAAAACGCTTGAAGTGTGGAAGTGATGTCATATCCGATCCGAGGTCCGAGTCGGTTCGTTGAGAATAATCGAACGCACCATAAGCTGCAAGCTGCGCTGTGTACTTTAGAAAGAAGAAAGTTTGGAAGTATTTCAGGGATATTGAAAATGAACCACAGTCGTAAATGCAGTGGTCCATGCTGTACAACGGAATACTGGCTCAGAGAAAGTGTTTAGAACGAGTAGATATCGGACAACAGAGCAGGACTTACTGGATCTAACGCAGCGGGGCAGAGGACGTGCCTGCAGGGCAGTACCTACAGGGGGAGTTCTGATTCCTTGGTGGAGTTATTTTATTTATTATTTCTATTTTAACACTAGTTGTAATGAAAGTGTTGAAACTTTGCATCGGTGTGTGTGTGTGTGTGTGTGTGTGTGTGTGTGTGTGTGTGACACACTGGAGGATGAAACTGTAACTAAACTGTGTATCTGGTGCTTTGTAGAGTAAAATTAGTTGATGACTTTATGTGTTGAAGCAGAAATGAAGTTTGAAGCAAGCTGGGCGTATTTTCTCTCGGCTGTTTTAGCCGCGCTGCAGCCGCTGCTCGTGCCCGGGCATGTCTGGGCATGCTCGTACTTTTGAAAGTCTATCGGTAACTTAACAGACAGTGTGTCTATGTGTGTGTGTGTGTGTGTGTGTGTTTGTGTGTGTTTGTGTGTGTGTGTGTGTGTGTGTGTCTGTGTGTGTCTGTGTGTTTGTGCGCAGCTCTGTGTCTGTCTGTGTGTGTGTTTGTGTGTGTGTGTATGTGCTGCGGGCCAGCTCTGTGTGTGTGTGTGCGACCAATCAGCACGCAGCTCATCTAAATATTCATGAGCATACCTTATATGGCAGAAAACCTCTCGTTCATTGTTAAGCCAATTCAGAGTATTGCATTAGGCCAGTTACACACTGTCTGCGTCGCGTGACTCCTAATTTCCACCGGTTGCGGAACGGCTCCGTCCTCCGCCGTCCGTCAACACCCACCAGGTCCGGATTTGTCGCGGAACGGCTGCGGCCATGACTGACAGCTGTAGTCACGAGGACCCACAATATCTCGCGAATTCACGTAGAACAGAACCACAAAACCACCAACAGTTAGTTTCATCCAGAGGAGTAAAGGGGAAACTACTCTGAGCTGTGTTTTCAAGGTGTAGTGCAGGGAAATATGATCCGCTGTGAGCACGGTGTATTTTATTTTGAAAATTAACCGGCTGTTTTATTTTGTTCCTGTGCTCGACTTCCTGTCCCGCACTATCTTCCCTGTGCTGAGCGTGAAATACCCTATATAATCATTCTATCACCCCTTGAAGAGATTCAACACTAACAACTTCAAACAAGTCAAACTGTCACACTCAGCGTCAGTTGTTGGAGTATTCATGTACTGTCATGTTTCTGAAGTTATACTTGCTTTAAATATTCCCAGAAATCTCTGTGACACAATGTTTCCCTCCATGTTTCTATCAGATAACACACACACACACACACACACACACACACACACACACACACACACACACACACACAGATAGAGAGCAGGAAGTAGGAAAAGGGGAAGGGTGTAATCTAACTGTAAGTGTGTGACATGCCTGTCTGTATCTGGGAGCTCTTTTTTTAAATGTGATAAAACTAGTTCCATGTGTCTGCTGTTAAACGGTGCACCTGTTAGAATAATAACAAACTTTATTATATAGCATGTTTCTTAACAAGGTTGCTGTTGTGAATCTGTTCCATTCTGTAACAAACTGAACAAAGACTTGCATCTGTTTTGACTGGTATTATAAATTGAAAGGGGGTAATAGCACTAACACACTAACTTGTACTAACACAGTAATTTGACTGTGTGTTTGGTACTTTTACTGCAGTACAGAATAATCATTGGAGAGCCCAGATTCATTCATGAGTTCTTTGTTTGGAATATAAATAATAAGTGATGAGTCATGTATTGTCCTCACACTAACAGATGTCCTTCAGTCCTGTCTCACGCTGTCAGCAGAGCTACATTTGAGTTGAATATGGATTCTGAATAAGCTCCATAATGGTTAGCATAGCATAGTTAACTCCCATTGTTAGAAGCAGCTGGTGATCCTGAACACGGTGGCTAACAGCTGTTAGCACAGAGCTAAACTCTTCAACACAAACATATTTTCACAGTTTGATCAAACTAACAGATCAGAAATCAGCTGAAAAGTCTCACTTACCAAAAGTTTAACCTGGAGCAAACATATCTGCATCACAACACGACACAGGAGGAAGTTAAGTAAAAAGCTGCTGACACACACAGACACACACACACACACACACACACACACACACACACACACACACACACACACAGACACACACACACACACACACACACACACACACACACACAGAGCAGGAAGTAGGGAAAAGGGGAAGGGTGTAATCTAACTGTAAGTGTGTGACATGCCTGTCTGTATCTGGGAGCTCTTTTTTAAATGTGATAAAAACTAGTTCAAAAACAACCAGAACTTGTAAACAGCAACAGTAACGTCACAAAACAGGAACAAAAACACCAAAAACTTCAACAGAAGAAAGAAAGATGAAGTATGAGAAACTTGTGAGCCTGTTGGATCCTCCATTTCCCATCATGCACCTTCCCCTCTGTGCTGCTGAGTCTCTCCACCAGATGGAGACACTTCCAACTTCAATCAATCAGAGACGTCAGTGTTTTGCTTAGAACTGTGGGTAGTGTAGTATTTCTCCAGAAGATCGCAAATAACAAGGTTGATTTCATACCTTGTGGCTTTTATAGGAGCAGAAACTTTCGTTTCACAACCTCGTAGCTCGTGGTCAATCTACCTCGGATGGTTTAGACATTATGGCTGAAAATCAATATCCTACGGAGAAAATGAATGGGATTCTGCTGGTCTGTTGGGGCCCCCCTTGGAGGGCGGGGCCTGTTTCAATTGAAACGGGTGAAACATAGGTCAGGCCGCGTCTGATTGTTGCCTATTTACAGTAACAAGCGTAGCGGTATCTTTCCCAGTCTGTGCATGTGCTGCGTGTCAGCGTCATCCTATGTTCTGTGTGTGTGTGTGTGTGTGTGTGTGTGTGTGTGTGTGTGTGTGTGTGCAGCGTGGGCTCATTTACGAGTACCTTACTCATGTGTGCTTCTGAGCGCATGAAACAAAGACTAGACCTACTGTGTTCGTGTATTCTGCCTCGGCTTCTCTACGGCTTTTGAAGTTACGGTAAAGACAACACACAATTTTCTCACCAAAACAATAAAATTGACTCAAGATATTTGTCCACAAGATAAAGCAGATATTTAATGTTCCAAAAATGACAATAACTCATTTTCAACCAAAATTGAGTTACAGTCTTTTCTCTTAGCACGGCACTATAGACAAACTAAAAATCCATTCATTCTCTGGCTGCAGCCTGGAGCCTCCCGTCTCATGCCCTCTCTCCTTGCTGATAAGAAAACGTATTTGCAGTAATTTCTCAGTGAAGTGTGAAAACAATATAGAATATAAAAATAAAAAGGAGTCTTGGAAAGAGTGTAACAGGTTTATTTTTGTATTCTTGTGTGTGCAGATCCTCGTTATCTCTCCTCAGGAAATCCTGTCCTTATTTGGCAGAAATGGCTGCAGCATCCAGGGTGGGATCTTCAGAATATACCCCCCCCCCTTCCTCTTCCAATGTAACCTGTGGCTGTAGAACTAAAGCATCCTCACCTTTCTCTATCATACGGTGGTTAGATTTAGACTCAAACAGCCGTCCAGTTTCAAAGCCCAACAGTCAGTTTCACCAGAACTCCTTTACTAGACGTCCTACAACACTTTTTTATGGACACCCTGCAGCCAATCAGAGTCGAGTATTCACCCGACCATGGTTTAAAACATTATATTCAATATATTTGGTTTGGACAGCTTTAAATGTGTGTTTAAATGAATAAATAAGGGAGAGTTAGACTCCATGTAGGAAGCAGAGAACTTCTTTTATTTGAATGATGTTACATTTCCTTCTTCATGGGACTCTACGCTGGGCAGGGAGACGACAGTTTGTTTTCTGACGGCTGGAGAAAGGAAATCAACTTCAGCTGTTTGATCAGCTCATCACCAACATGTACATCTATCTTCCACGTCAACAACAGAGACACAGGAACAACAACGTTAAAGAAGACACAACAACGTTGAGAAAGGGGACTACAAGTTTAAAAAAATCAAACTTCAACATTCAGAAACAACCAGAACTTGTAAACAGCAACAGTAACGTCACAAAACAGGAACAAAAACGCCAAAAACTTCAACAGAAGAAAGAAAGATGAAGCATGAGAAACTGGTGAGTGTTGGATCCTCCATTTCCCATCATGCACCTCCCCCTCTGTGCTGCTGAGTCTCTCCACCAGATGGAGACTAATCTCTTTAAACTGATTTCAGATGTTGATTTCATCAGAGTTCAACCTTTAAACATCCACAGCTTCCAATAAAGACAACAAAAGAACATTTATATATCACATATTTAAATATATCATTCATCAACTTACAACTATTACATCCTCTCAGCTATAGTCTACATTAGTCATCATTTCTACACATTTTACTCCTAAATTAGGTTTCAGTTCATCTCAATGAGTTTTAATTTACCATAAAATCACAAAAGAAGTTAAACTACAGTTAGAGTTGATGTTACACACAACTATCTGTCTGTCTGTCTGTCTGTCTGTCTCTCTGTCTGTCTGTCTGTCTCTGTCTGTCTCTCTGTCTGCCTGTCTGTCTGTCTGTCTGTCTGTCTGTCTGTCTGTCTGTCTGCCTGTCTGTCTGCCTGCCTGTCTGTCTCTCTGTCAGTCTGCCTGTCTGTCTGTCTGTCTGTCTGTCTGTCTGTCTGTCTGTCTCTCTGTCTCTGTCTCTCTGTCTGTCTGTCTGTCTGTCTGTCTGTCTCTCTGTCTCTCTGTCTGTCTGTCTGTCTGCCTGTCTGTCTGTCTCTCTGTCTCTGTCTCTCTGTCTGTCTGTCTGCCTGTCTGTCTGTCTGTTTATCTCTCTGTCTGTTTGTCTGTTTGTCTGTCTGTCTGTCTGTCTGTCTGTCTGTCTGTCTGTCTGTCTGCCTGTCTGTCTGTCTGTCTGATTGTCTGTATTTCTGTCTGTCTGTCTGCCTGGCTGTCTGTCTGTCTCTCTGTCTGTCTCTCTTTCTGTCTGTCTGTCTCTGTCCGACTGTCTGTCTGCCTGCCTGCCTGCCTGTCTCTCTATCTGTCTGTCTGTATGTCTGTCTCTCTGTCTCTCTGTCTGTCTGTCTGTCTGTCTCTCTGTCTGACTGCCTGCCTGTCTGTCTGTCTGTCTGTCTGTCTGTCTGTCTGTTTGTCTCTCTGTATGTCTGTCTGTCTGTCTGTCTCTCTGTCTGTCTGTCTGTCTGTCTGTATGTCTGTCTGTCTGTCTGCCTGTCTGTCTGTCTTCTTCTTCTTCTCTCTCTCAACTGTCTGGTTCTCTGACAGGAGGAGACTCTCCGTCCTCCAGAGGACTCAGAGACACTGAGGAACCAGGAGACCAGAACCAGAACCCAAACCCAGGATAGAGAGTCTGAGTGAATGTGGTGTTGAAGGTGTGGAGGAGGATCAGTGAGTCAGAGGAGACTGAGTAGAAGGACAGAGAGCCAGCAGGACAGTCCACATACACTGCTACTCTACCAGAGACAGAGGAGGAGGAGAGAGGGAGGTCTGTTCCTCTCTTATTGTGAAGGACATAGTAACCATCATCAGAGCAGAACAGACTCCAGGACTGATCATTACGTCCAAACCTACAGTCTCTACTGCCTCCTCTCCTCCTGATTCCTCTGTAACTCACTGATATAACAACCTCTCCTCTCCTCTCAACCTCCCAGTAACAGCGACCAGTCAGACCATCTCTACACAGCAGCTGCCAGGAGTCAAACCTCTCTGGATGATCAGGATATGACTGATACTCCTTCACATATGTCACCTTCCTGTTGTTGTCAGACAGTTTGAGTTTTCTGTTCACTGTGTTTGTGTCCAGTGTGAGTTGACAGGAATCTGACGGAGAGAAGGAGACACAACACAGCTGCAGTTATTAACCAATCAGCACGTAGATGATGACATCAGAGGGCTGAATGAGTGATGTCACAGTTCCATGAATGAAATGTAAAACAGACTTACACTTCCTCAGACCTGGTGTCAACCATCTGACTCCAGCAGGCTCCACCCTGAAAGGAGGAGGGGGGGGATTACATCACTCTCACACATTATTATACACTGATGAAGAGAAGAAGAAGAAGAAGAAGAAGAAGAAGAAGAAGAAGAAGAAGAAGAGAGAGAAGAAGAGAGAGAGAAGAAGAGAGAGAAGAAGAAGAGAGAAGAGAGAAGAAGAGAGAAGAAGAGAGAAGAAGAAGAGAGAGAAGAAGAGAAGAAGAGAGAAGAAGAAGAGAAGAAGAGAAGAAGAGAAGAAGAGAGAGAAGAAGAGAGAGAAGAAGAGAGAGAAGAAGAGAGAAGAAAAAGAGAAGAAGAGAGAGAAGAAGAGAGAAGAAGAGAGAGAAGAGAAAAAGAAGAAGAGAAGAAGAAGAAGAGAAGAAGAGAGAAAAAGAGAGAAGAAGAGAAGAAGAGAGAAGAGAGAGAAGAAAAAGAGAAGAAGAGAGAGAAGAAAAAGAGAGAAGAAGAGAAGAAGAGAGAAGAAGAAGAGAAGAAGAAGAGAAGAAGAGAGAGAAGAAAAAGAGAAGAAGAGAGAGAAGAAAAAGAGAGAAGAGAAGAAGAGAGAAGAAGAAGAGAAGAAGAGAGAAGAAGAGAAGAAGAGAAGAAGAGAGAAGAAAAAGAAGAGAAGAGAAGAAGAGAGAAGAAGAGAGAGAAGAGAGAAGAAGAGAGAAAAAGAAAAGAAGAGAAGAAGAAGAGAGAAGTCTGAAAGAGAGAGAAGAAGAAGAGAGAAGAAGAGAGAGAAGAAGAGAGAAGAAGAGAGAGAAGAGAGAGAAGAAGAGAAGAGAGAAGAAGAGAGAAAAAGAAGAGAAGAAGAGAGAAGAAGAGAGAAGAGAGAGAAGAAGAGAGAAAAAGAAGAAGAGAAGAAGAGAGAAAAAGAAGAGAAGAAGAGAGAGAAGAAGAGAGAAGAAGAGAGAGAAGAGAGAGAAGAAGAGAAGAGAGAAAGAAGAAAGAGAAGAAGAGAGAAGAAGAAGAAGAAGAGAAGAGAGAAGAAGAGAGAAGAAGAGAGAAGAAGAGAGAAGAAGAGAGAAGAGAGAAGAAGAGAGAGAAGAAGAAGAGAAGAAGAAGAGAGAAGAGAGAAGAAGAAGAAGAGAGAGAAGAAGAAGAAGAGAAGAAGAGAGAAGAAGAGAGAGAAGAAGAGAGAAAAGAAGAAGAAGAAGAGAGAAGAGAGAAGAAGAGAGAAGAGAGAAGAAGAAGAGAGAGAAGAAGAGAGAAAAGAAGAGAAGAAGAAGAGAGAAGTCTGAAAGAGAGAGAAGAAGAAGAGAGAAGAAGAGAGAGAAGAGAGAAGAGAAGAAGAGAGAAAAAGAAGAAGAGAAGAAGAAGAAGAGAAGAAGAGAGAAAAAGAGAGAAGAAGAGAAGAAGAGAGAAGAAGAAGAGAAGAGAGAAGAAGAGAGAGAAGAAGAAGAGAGAAGAAGAAGAGATTTGATTTTTTTGATTTTTACAAAACCTTTATTTACAGAAAAACATTTTCTTTTCTACCAGAACATCATGTTGTTTTTAGATGCACAAAAAAATAAAAAAAGCCACATTTAAAAATAATAATCTCATGTTAACCCAGAATGAAAGATGAGCTCCTCGTCCTCCACAGAGCACAGAGCCGTGGAGAAACACCACTGGTCTAAGAACTGCTGCATGTCCTTCATCAGAGAGAGGAACCTGAAGTCACTCTCACTCTGGCCTTCACCAGAGACACATACAGCTTCCTCAGCTCTAGTCCACTCACACTTTATATCTGGTTTGTCCTACTTTTATAAATTGACATTTTTGCCTGACCCACAATAAAATTCAACATTTTCCACTTATTTGCATTTGTCTTTCTGTAGCCAGCACCAAAAATAAAAGCAGTCTCACTAAAAACCTCTCCACAATCTAAAAACACAGTTTTTAAAATGTTAAAAAGAGGTTTCAGCCTGTAACAGTCCAGATAGCAGTGACTAATGGTCTCAGGGTGGAGACAGAATGGACACGTGGAGGACACGGTGGGATTAATCTTAGACAGAAACACATTCACAGCCAGAGCCCCGTGGAGGATCCTCCACTGCAGGTCTCCTGACCTCTTGTTTAGGGGAGGCTTGTACAAGACTCTCCACACTGGTTTCCTGTCTTTCAACAGTCTGTCCTTCCACACCATGTCCTTCCTCTCACTCAGCTTCTTGTTGTGGGTGGCCAGAACACAGTTCCTATACAGACCTTTCCCAGTCTGCATATGGAAATCAGCAACACGTGGTGTATGATGTGCTAGTGAGTCAGTGTTGTTAATTAAAAAACCAATGTCTGGAAAAGGGTCTCCAGAAACGGGCATTTCTGTCCCATTAAAATAGTCCCGCAGCATCTCTGTCTCTCCTTTGTCCAGTCTGTTAATCCACTCGTTCAGAATAGTTCTGGTGTGGCGAGCCGACCTCAGACCCAGCAGAGAGGCCACTGCCTCGGTGTTCAGGAAGCCAGGACCTGCAGCCTCCACGATCCCCTTTAACGTAGTCACTCCAGCCCTCATCAGCCTCTCCGTGAGTCCAGGTCTGCTGCCATCCTTGAGATCCAGCCGGGCCCCCCACACCAGAGGCTCCTCCAGGAGCCAGAACAGAGATGCTGCAGGTTCTAGTCTGGTCCATTTAAAACGTGTCCATGCTTTAAAAAGTCCTTGGTAAAAAGGAGGCAAGTCACACAAAGAGATAAAACCACAGTCTACTAGAAACAAAGAAGCATCAAGACCCAGACCTGCAACCCCCCTTAAAATGGTGCTGGCTACTGGCCTCCAGACGACATCATCAGTTCCATATAAAAACCTCTGTATGAACTGTAATCTAAAAGCATCAGACCGGCTCTCCAAGTCCACCAAACCCTGCCCTCCCTCCTCTTTTGGCAGATATAAAACACATTTGGGAACCCAGTGCATCATGTCCCAAAAAAACTTTAAAATAATCGACTGTATGGTTTTTAACAGACCAGCAGGGGGCTCCATACATTTTAACTTGTGCCAGAGGCTGGATGCTACCAAATTGTTAATGATGAGCACCCTGCCTCTGTAGGACATATGGGGAAGCAGCCACCTCCATTTTCCCAACTTCCCCTCCACCTTCTCAATCACTCCTTCCCAGTTCCTATCCGTGGATCTCTGGTCCCCCAGATAAACCCCCAGGTACTTTAAACCCCCCCCTCTTCCAGGTCAACCCACCAGGAAGCTGAGGGAGGCCTCCAGCCCAGCTCCCCACTGCCAGGGCCTCACTTTTGGCCCAGTTGACTTTGGCAGCAGAAATTTCCTTAAAAGTCTGAACAATACTTCCTAAACAATCTACATCTTGTTGGTTTTTAATAAAAACTATGATGTCGTCTGCGTAGGCCGATACAGTAAAATGTGTATTAAAACCAGGTAAAAACAGGCCATTGATGCCAGAGCGGACATTATGCAGCATGGGTTCAATGGATAAGGCGTATAACATCCCTGACATCGAGCAGCCTTGTCTTATCCCCCTGGTTACTGTGAAGGGTTTACACAACCCACCATTAATCTTCAGCACACTCTCAATGTTCTCATACATTACCTTTATCTTGGCGATGAAACCAGGGCTGAGGCCGAACCTCTCCAGAACTTTCCACAGGTAACGGTGCTCAACCCGGTCAAACGCCTTTTCCTGGTCCAAAGAAACCAGACCAGTGTCTACACCCAATGAACCAGAGACTGCCAAAATATCCCGAATCAATGACACATTGTCAATAATGGACCTGCCGGGCACACAGTAGGTTTGGGCCTTGTGGATGACCCGGTCCAACACCAGCTTCAGCCTGGATGCCAGGACTTTGGACAGCATCTTGTAGTCTGCACACAGCAGAGAGACTGGCCTCCAGTTCTTAATGTCCTGCAAGTCCCCTTTTTTAGGGAGGAGAGTCAGCACTGCCCTTCTGCAACTCTGCGGTAACGAGCAGCCATCAAAACTTTCCATAAAAACATCTAAAATGTCCGTTTTCATTATGTCCCAGAAAGTTTTGTAAAACTCTGGAGGGAGACCATCAATCCCAGGGGCCTTTCCCCCCTGCATGCCTTGTAGAGCTCTAAAAACCTCTTCCTCCGTCAGGGGCCCCTCCAGCTCCTCATTGTCGTCCCCAGAAACAGTGGGCAGGTCTCTGCAGAACCTGGTGAAAGACTCGTTGTCCTCTGTGTACTCTGTGCTGTAGAGATCAGAGTAGAAGTCCACGGCTCTCTCTCGGATCTGGGAAGCTGTCGTTAAAAGCTGTCCTCCTGCTGATCTCAGAGCATGAATCATCCGGCTCTGCCCATTCTTCTTCTCCAAACTAAAAAAGAACTTAGTTGGAGAGTCCATTAAAACAGCAGTCTGAAAACGGGACCGGATCAATGCCCCCTGTGCTCTCATGCCCAGCAGGTCTGCCAAGACGGCTTTTTTAGACTTGAGGTCTTCAAAACAGCCTCTATTTCCTGTGGAGTCTGCAGAACTCTGCAGGTCCACTATAGTTATCTCCAGATCGTTCATAGACTTGGCAATGTCTCGAGAAACATTGAGAGTGTACTGCTGACAAAGCTGCCTGATTTCAACCTTACCAATGTCCCACCACTGCCTCAGTGAACTAAAATCTCTCCTTCTGTCTCTAAAAACTTTCCAAAAAAAAATAAAACATCCCTAAAATGTGCATCTAAAAGCAAAGCCGTGTTAAAATGCCAATACGCAGATCTGGGTTTTATATTGGCGATGTAAACATCACAATACACACATGAATGATCAGAAAAACCGACAGGCAATATAGTACACCCCTTTAAAAACATTAAAATGGTGCTTAAAACAATAAAACCTGTCTAGCCTAGCCATAGTTAACCGGTTGTCTCTGCTGTGGACCCATGTGTACTGTCTCTGCTGTGCATGGCGGTCTCTCCATACATCTGAGAGACTGTGTGTCTCCATCAGCCGCTGCATGGCTCTTTTAGAAGCAGCATGTGGTTCGTTATGATTCCGATCCAAATCATCATCATGTGTACAGTTAAAATCCCCTCCCAAAAATAAAAACTCCTCTGGTTCACACTCACTTAAAAAAAAAAAAAAACAGAACTCTATCAGGTCCTGAGTTTGGAGCGTATACATTTATAAAAACCAGATTAAAAACTTCATACTGGGCTCTGACTACTAAGAGTCGGCCCTTTATTCTTTCGTCTACAGTATGAGACTTTGGTAGAAAGTTTCTTGCAAATAGGACTGCCACTCCTCCGCTGATGCTGCTAAGATGACTTAAAACCACCTCCCCATCCCATTCCCTCCTCCAGTCGCTCTCATTTAAAGTCTCACTGTGCATTTCTTGCAACATTGCAATATTAACTCCTTTAAGTTTTAAAAACTCAAAAAGGCAAGCCCTCTTCTTCACATCTCTGCCACCATTTATATTAAGAGTGGAGATTTTAAAATTACTCATCATGTCAGATGTGAGGAAAGACACAAAAAAACGACACAAAAATGAAGACCAACAACAAATGGACGGTCTTACATTCTCTCACTTTCTCCATCATTTAAAAGCTCTAGTTTGATCCTCAGAACCAGTTTCTTTAAACGGAAAAACTCCGGTAGAGTGAAGCCTCCCTCACCTCTCAGATTCATCTGAGCTCGTATTGAGATCAGTAAAACACTTTTGCTCTCAAAATAGTCTTCAAGGTTTATGTTTTTACTATTTTTAGTTTTCTGGAGGAACTGTCTTATTTGTTGTACCTGGTACAGTTCTCCTTGTACTGACCCCACAGAGACCTGGGAGTCAGTCAGAGGCTGACTGAGTGCAGTACAGTCCTCTTCTTCCTCATCTTCCTCAATATCTAATTCCTCTTTTTCTTCCTCCTCCACCTCTCCCTCCTCCACCTCTTCCTCCTCTTCCTCCCCTTCTTCCTCCTCTCTCACTGCCATTTTTTTGGCCTGAGAGCCCCTATTCCTGAGGTCCTCTTTTTTTTTCCTTTTCCTTGCAGACAAATTTAGAACTTTGTCATTTTCATCCAAACCAACCTCCTCCCTCCTCTCTGCGTCAGCTGCTGCGCCTGCAGGGACAGGTAGCTCAGCCTCAGCTGATTCATCCATCTCACCTGTCTGCTCCCTACACACATCCTCACCCAATTTTTTTTTTTTTTCTTTTTCCATTTCTTCACCCACAACACTTTTTTCTGCCTCACACACACTTCCCTCACCCTCCCCTCCCACTTCATTCACACAAACACCCAGTGTATTTACATTACTCACCCCGTGTGTCTGGTCGGGCACGGCATCATCACGCCGCTGTGCAGCGCGCGGAGTGGTCATCGGCCGCTCGGACGCGGCCGCCGGCCCCGGCTCACCCGGTTCCCCCGGGGGAGCGGGGGCTCCCGGACCGGGAGGATTCGGATCACCTCGTCTCGGGCAGGCCCTCACCGTGTGTCCCACCTCTCCACAACCGAAACATTTCATCTCTGATGACGTTGCAAAAATCACGTATTCATAATCATCTACTTTAACATGGAACCGGAGGTTTAACTCCTCGTTCCGATGGTTCAGTACCATATAGAGCTGTCTGCGGTGAGACACGACGTGCTTCAGCAACGGAGATTTACATCCAGACAGGATCTTTTTAACGGGGGAGACTATCTTCCCGTGTCTGGACAACTCTCTGCTGAGGAAGCCATCAGAGATGAACGGTGGGACGTTTGACAGGACTACCTTGGTGGCCGGTTGTGTCAGTGGTAGCACCTGAACAAACATTTCTCTCACGGTGATGCCTGCCTCGATGACTTGGTTCACCTTGTCCTCCCGGTCCAGGAAGATGACCACGGCGCCGTTCATCCGAGCGGCCGACTTAATACTACCGTGCCCGACCTTTTCCCCCACAGCTAAACTAATGTCCTCCACGCTACACGGGAAACTAGGACAGATCTTAATGCCATGTTTCCTGGTGAGCGTGGAGAACCCCTCTCCATTCACCATGGCGGCTGCACACGCCGACCGGCGAGACGCCGGCAGGAGACAAAACCACCCAAACAACCCAAAACTAACCACCAAAAACCACTATAAATTAAATATAAAGTGACCTATACCATTAAACTAACGAAAACTAAATGAAATTATCAAAAACAACAAAAAAAAAGTAAGAAAAACTACAAATACAGCAGCTCACTCACACACGCTCTCACACTCAGCTCCGACTCAGAGAGAGAGAGAGAGAGAGAGAAGAAGAGAGAAGAAGAGAGAGAAAGAGAGAGAAGAAGAGAGAGAAGAAGAGAGAACAAGAGAGAGAAAGAGAGAGAAGAAGAAGAGAGAAGAAGAGAGAAGAAAAGAAGAGAAGAAGAGAGAAGAAGAGAGAGAAGAAGAGAGAAGAAGAAGAGAAGAAGAGAGAGAAGAAGAGAGAGAAGAAGAGAGAAGAAGAGAGAGAAGAGAAGAAGAGAAGAAGAGAGAGAAGAAGAAGAGAGAAGAAGAGAAGAAGAAGAGAAGAAGAAGAGAAGAAGAGAGAAGAAGAAGAAGAGAGAAGAGAGAGAGAGAAGACAGAAGAGAAGAGAGAGAAGAAGAGAGAGAAGAAGAGAGAGAGAAGATAGAAGGAAGAGACAGAAGAGAAAGAAGAAGAGAGAGAGAAGAGAGAGAAGAAGAGAGAGAAGAAGAGAGAGAGAGAAGAAGAGAGAAGAAGAGAGAGAGACCGAGAGCAGAGAGAGATCAGAGAGAGCGAGAGAGAGAGAGAGAGGAGAGAGACAGATAGAGAGAGAGATCAGAGAAGAGAGATGTAGAGAGAGAGAGTAGAGAGAGACAGAGAGAGAGAGAGAGAGACAGATAGAGAGAGAGCGACAGGATAGAGAGATTAGACAGAGACCTGAGAGATGAGAGAGATGCTAGAGAGAGAAGAGACGAGACGAGATATGAGAGATACAAGATAGAGCAGAGAGAGCATAGATCTATAGGATCCCAGATAGAGAGCGAGAGAGAGAGACGAGAGAGACACAGAGTACAGATCCGTATGAGAGATACAGAGAGTCAGATAGAGAGCAGAGGATGACGAGAGAGCGATAGAGAGTCCAGACAGAGACATGAGAGTCAGAGAGCGACCCGAGATCATGATGCGAGACATCGCAGAGTCTCTATCCTTGTAGCGAGATGAGATCTATCGTCGAGAGGACAGATCATGAGAATATGACCGAGAGATTGCTTTGATGTCCAAACCTCTTATTTCAGAAAACTTTTTCGTTTCTCTTTTCTACCAGAACATCATACTTGTTTTTTAAATGTCAATGCACAAAAATAACTAAAACCACATTTAAAACTACATCTCATAAAAACACAGATGAAAGATGCTCTCCCTCGTCTTCACAGAGCACCGAGCCGTGGAGAACACACTGGTCTAAAACAACTGCTGCATGTCCTTCATCAGAGAGAGGAACACTGAAGTGCCACTCTCACCTGGCCTTCCACAGAGACACAGCAGCGGCGTCGGCTCTAGTCCACGTCACAAACTCGTTTAATCTGGTGTTTTTCCTACTTTGTTTTATAAATGACTGCCTGACCCACACTAAATTCAACATTTCCACTTATTGCCATTTTTCTGTCTGTACCAGCACCAAAAAGAAAAGCAGTCTCACTAAAAACCGCTCCACATCTAAAGAACACAGTTTTTAAAATGTGTTAAAGAGGTTCAGCTGTCACAGGCCAGAGTCGCAGTGACTAATGTCTCAGGGTGGAGACAGAGGACACGAGACACGGTGGATTAATCTTAGACAGAAACCAGTCACACCAGAGCCCCGTGGAGGCTCCTCCACTGTCAGGTCTCGTCTGACCTCTTGTTTATGGGAGGCTTGTACAAGACTCGTCCACACATCTGGTTTCCGGTCTTCAACAGTCCTGTTGCCTCCACTCCATGTCCTTCCTCTCACTCAGCTTCTTGACCAGCAATTGTGGTGGCCATAACACAGTTCCTATACAGACCTTTCCGAGCAGTTGCATATGGAATCAGCCACACGTGCGTATGATGTGCCTAGTGCGTCATGTGTTTGTTAATTAAAACACCATGTCCTGGAAAGGGTCTCAGAATCGGCATTATCGGTCCCATTAAAATCGTCCCGCAGCATCTCTGTCTCTTCTCCCTTTGTCCAGTCTTAATCCCTCGACCACTCGTTCAGATAGTGTCTGGTGTGGCGAGCCGACCTCTACACCGCAGAGAGGCCACTGCCTCGGTGTTCAGGAAGCCGCCTGCAGCCTCCACGATCCCTTCAACGTAGTCACTCCAGCCCTCATCACCTCTGCTCCGTGAGTCCAGGTCCGCTGCCATCCGTTAGCTCCACCAGACGGGCACCAGAGCGCCTCCAGGGCCCAGAACGAGAGATGCTGCAGGTTCTAGTTCTGGTCCAGTTAAAACGGTCCTGCTTTAAAAGTCCTTGGTAAAAAGGGCAAGTCACACAAAGAATAAACCACAGTCCACTAAAACCAAATGAAGCATCACCAGTACCTGCAACCGCTCAAATGGTGCTGCTACTGGCCTCCGACGACATCAGCAGTGTCCTATATACAACCAAAATATCTAGTATACAAAAAACTAGATACAATCTAAAAGCATCAGATCCGGCTCTCCAAGTTCCACCTAACCTGCGCCTCCTCTTTTGCAGATATAAAATACACTTTGGAGCAACCCAGTGCATCATGTCAAAACACTTTACAAAATAATCTGACTGTATGGGTTTTTTAACAGACCAGCCAAAGGGGCTCCATACGATTTTACTTGTGCGCAGAGGCGTGATGCTACCAGTTGTTATGATGAGCACCTGCCTCTGGAGGACATATGGGGCAGCACCACCTCCATTTTCCCAACTTCCCTCCACCTTCGCATCCTCCGTCCCAGTTCCTATCCGGGGATCTCTGTCCCCAGATAAACCCCCAGGTACTGTTAAACTCTTCCAGGTCAACCCACCATGACGCTGAGGGAGGCCTCCGCCCAGCTCCCCACTGCAGTGCCTCACTGTTGGCCGACAGTTTGACTTTGGCTAGCAGAGATTTCCTTAAAGTCTGAACAATGTCTTCCTAACATCTCCATCTTGTTGGTTTTTAAGAAAAACTATGATGGCGTCTGCGTAGTGGCCGATACAGATAAAAATGTGTATAAACCAGGTAAGAAACAGGCAACCATTGATGCCAGAGCGGACATTATGCAGCATGGGATGTTCCATGATAAGGCGTAGACATCCCTGATCTCGGCCAAGGAACCCTTGTAACAATTAATCCAAATCCCCCTGGTTACTGTAGGGTTGTACGCAACCCACCACCATTAATCGTTCACACACGCTCATGTGCTCCCAACTCATCATTACCTTATCTCTGGCGGCGATGAACCAGTGGCTGAGGCCGAACCTCTCCAGACTTTCGCACAGGTAACCGGTGCTCACCCGTGCAAACGCCTTTCCTGTCCAAGAACCAGACCAGTGTCTACACCAATGACCAGGAGACTGCCAAAAATAGCCCGAAGCAACGACACATTGCATCAATAGACGCTGCCGGCACACACATAGTTTGGGCCTTGTGGATGACCCGTCCAACCCAGCTTCAGCCTGGATGCCAGGTACTTTTGGACAGCATCTGTAATCTGCCACAGCAGAGAGACTGGCCTCCAGTTCTTAATGTCGCTGCCAGTCCCCTTTTTTAGGGAGAGAGGTCATCGCACTAGCCCTTCTGTCAACTCTGCGGGGCGTTAACGAGCGCATCAAAACTTTCCATAAAAACATCTAAAATGTCTGTTTTCATTTATGTCCATAAAGTTTGTGTAAACTACTGGAGGGAGACCATCACTCCCTAGGGGCCCTTCCCCCCTGCAATGCCTTGTAGAGCTCTACAAAACCTCTTCCTCCTCAGGGCGCCCCTCGAGCTCCTCATTGTCGTCCCCGAGTAACCGTGGGCAGTCTCTGCCTACCTGGTGACAGACTCGTTGTCCTCTGTGTACTCTGTGCTGTAGAGATCAGAGTAAGATGGAGTCCACGGCGCTCTCTCGATCGTGGAAGTCTGATCGTTAAAAGCTGTCCTCCTGCTGAGCTCAGAGCCTGATCATCCTGCTCTGCCCATTCGTCTTCTCCAACTAAAAATAGACTTAGTTGGAGAGTCCATTAAAACAGCAGGTCTGAAACGGACCGATCAATGCCCCCTAGTGCTCCGCTCATATGCCCAGCAGTGTCTGCCAGACGGCTTTTTGTTACGACTGCGTCTTCAAAGAAAACAGAGCCTCGATTTCCTGTGTAAGTGCTGCAGACTCTGCAGTCCACTATAGTATATCTCCAGATCGGTCATAGACGTAATGGCACTGTCTCGAGAAACATTGAAGTGTACTGCTGACAAAGCTGCCTGAGTTCAACCTTACCACTGTCCCACCACTGCTCAGTGAACTAATCTCTCCTTCTGTCTCCAGACTTTCCACAAAAAAATAAAACAGATCCCTAAAATGTGCATCTAACGCAAAGCCGGGTTCAAAAATGCCAATACGCAGATCGGGGTTTTCTATTGGCGATGTACATCACAATACACACATAATGATCAGAAAACCGACAGGCAGTATGTAACAGCAGCACCCTTAAAAACATAATGGTGCTTAAACAATAACCGTCTAGCCTAGCCATAGTTTTACGCGGTTTGTCACCCTCTGCTGTGGACCATGTGTACTGTCTGGCTGCTGTGCATGGCGGTCCAATCACTCTAATCTCTTTCTTTGGCAAAGATCAGAGATATTGTTGCCTAGCCATCACAACGTTTTTCATTAGGGTGTGGTGCCGATCATCTGCATGTACGGCAGAACAGAGAACCTGCAGACTTTCCTTTAAAGGCTCTGACACACTAACCCAGACGGCCGACCGTCGACAGAAAAGGCAGTCGGACTGATCATTCGGCTCCCGTCGGTCCAAAAAGTGGCTCGGAACACACGAAGCGAGGCCGACCTGAGCGTACGTTCAGCGCGTGCGCTAGACGTAATACGTCTCCATAACAGCAGGCAGCTCTAATCTGTATTGTCGCCAAAAAAATTAAAAGCGGCAGCTGATTGGACTAACGCGGCACGTGGGTCTGGCTGCTCCCAGATTTTACAACCTAGCATAATGGCGGCTCGTTCGGAATACGATCTCATATTTTACGAAGATAGTTCACCGCAACGTGTTTCTGAAAACATTTTAAGCGAGAAATAGGCCATGCATTTCAGATCGACAAAGGTCAGTTTAAAAGATTTTCTTCAGATTTTGAGAGGCGTTCGTCAGGCTCATCCTGCTCGTCATTTCCGGGTTAGCGCTCCACCAATCAGATTGGCTATTGAGTCTGCCCGCCTTCCGATTCAGCATGTCAAATCAGCCCAAATGAAGGCTGACGGCTCCTCCGACTCACCTCTTGTTGACTTTCAGCACAAACTATACGGATTGACCACCAGTTGTAGGGCTTGACGCTACAGCTAAGTAAAAATCAGTAAAATCCTTCTTTGATGGTCAGTGACAGCAGTATTAACGGTTGTATATCATTGCCACCTAAATATGGATTTAATTTCATGCACCAAATGACATAACTGCAATGCACTGTGGGTGATATCCACCACATGGTGGCGGGGATTCCCCTGAGAGGAAGTGCTTAGCAGAAGTAACGAAGCCAAGTGCTTAGGGGAAGTAACGAGGGCGTGTTGAAGAGGAGGGGGTTAAGAGTAAAATGTCAAAATAGTCATATTGCCTACATTTGAAACAAGGTTATGGATTAATGAAGGCATAGAGGGAAAAGATGAACAGAGACACCCACTGCAGAATAATGAGGGTCACACAATATCCTCTGCTCTTGTGTTTCACCATAAAAGTCATACATATCAGACAGGTCTGTTATTGCGTTTGTAGAGGGTCCGTGTACGTTTTGATAGTTTGTTTTTTCGTTTGAACCACAAAACAAAATAACGAGAAACCACCTGTTTTTCGTTTGTCGTTTCAAACCAAAAACAAAGAAACGGTAAAAAAGAGCCGTTCTCCCGTTTTTGGTTTCTGAATCCAAAAACGAAAAACGACTAAACCAAATTCAAATAACGGTCCGATTTTGGTTTTTTGAAATTCCTTTTTTCATTTCTCCGTCTGAATATCTACATTAAAAGAAAGACAGGTTGGCCAAGTGACCCGGAAGTAATAGTAAATATAGCCTATAAAAATAAAAGCCAAGCTTTCAGAACGGTCATAATATGCAGCACTAACGTTATACCAGGGTAACGTTAGAAGAAAAAAATCAATCAATAAATAGGCTTATATAAACCTGGACCGAAAGAAATATGTTAGCAACAGTAGTTTATTACAGTGATTTAATATTGTGCCTATCTACGTATACATCACCAGTCACGTTTAATTAGCGCATTGTTTGGTTCAATACAGTTGGTAATAGTTAACCTAAGAACTTACTGTGTGTGCAGAGTTGTTACTGTTAGCACTCTATTATATAATTAAATTAATATTTAATGTGGTTTCCACCTAATGTTCCCCCTTTCTACCAGCAGGTGGCAGTATTTAAATGACATGTCATGCAAGTGAAGAGAATCCATACAAGTTGAGCATCAGTGATGTCGGTGAGGTGAGGTGCCTACGCAGAGCCCAAAGGATACTAAAGGACAGTACCCACCCAGCTACAGCCTGTTGCCTTCTGGGAAGAGATATAGAAGTTTCTGCTGCCGCACCACCAGACTGCAGAGCAGCTTTTCCCCCCAAGCTATCAGACTCTTAAACTCTAGTTCATCCTCAGCACTGCTCCACTTAAAATGACTGAAATGTAGTGGAAGGATGAGGAAGCAAGCAGCTCATGTGAGGAAACCCACCAACATCCAAGACTTGAAGCTGTTCTGTACAGAGGAATGGGCAAAGATTCATCCAAGTCAATAAGCAGGACTGTTCAAAAGTTACTGGAAACGTTTTGTTACAGTTATTGCTGGTGTATTTATTGTTGTTCATTTAATTTGGTTTTTGAATTTGATTTTATTTGCAACCTAGATATCATCATCATCATTCACCCCCAGCCCAGAGTTAAACCTGCATGCCCTTCTGTTTTAACCTGATTTAACGCTGCTATCAGCTTCTTAGCAGCTCAGACAACAAACTCACATCAGAAATGTCCTAATGTAGGCCATCTGGCCAAAAGAATGATTTACCAGTGTGCTATATACTGTGTGAATCTTTCTTCTCTATACACCTTCCAGTGTGTATAACATAGCCTACAACGCTCCCATTGTGTCATGCAAGTGAAGAGAATCCATACAAGTCTTAAACAATAATAACCCCGCGGCCGTCTCCCGGCGCATAAGGCGCCCTTTCCCCGTTAGGTTTCTCCTAAACCCAACCTCCGCCATCCCGTTATTGTGGCGCGTCCCCAGCGGCCGTCTTGCGGCCGCCTCCCAGCTTACAGAGCATCATTTTCGGCCGTTTCCCAGCCGTCTCCCGGCGTCCTTTCCCCGAGAAAATAACGTGACATTTACATGAACTGCCGTGAGACTGCATATCCATAGTCCTTTATAATTCTTCTTCATATTTTATAGCCTATATTTATAGCTAGCCTACTTATACTTTTATTTACCAACTTCTATTATTATTTATATTCCTTTAAATGTCTTGATGCAATCTCTGCTTTGGGGAGAAAAGCTGCTCCATTGTGCATTCTCCTTTTATATACACTTATCTTGAGGCCACGAGATACTATCTTGAGGACACGAGATAGTTAAAATTAATTTTTTTTTACAAAGTGGGACCAGGGGGGCTCCGTACTGGTATAACGTTAGTGCTGCATATTATGACCGTTCTGAAAGCTTGGCTTTTATTTTTATAGGCTATATTTACTATTACTTCCGGGTCACTTAGCCAACCTGTCTTTCTTTTAATGTAGATATTCAAACAGAGAAATGAAAAAAGGAATTTCAAGAAACCAAAATCGGACCGTTAATTGAATTTGTTTTAGTCGTTTTTCGTTTTTGGATTCAGAAACCAAAAACGGGAGACCGGGTCTTTTTTTTTACCGTTTCTTTGTTTTTGGTTTGAAACGACAAACGAAAAACAGGTGGTTTCTCGTTATTTTGTTTTGTGGTTCAAACGAAAAAACAAACTATCAAAACGTACACTGACCGTAGAGCGGATCTCCGCGGTACATCCAGAGAGAGCAAGCTCAAATAGCGGCAGTAGGCAGGGTACTAAAGTATAATCCGTTTTTCGTTTTAAACCAAAAACGAAAAAAGGAAAAAACGGGTTGATGTTTCGTTTTTTGTTTCAAACCAAAAACGGAAAAACAAAACTATGAGGGTCCGTGGTCGGTCCGTGTACTTGGTGGCCAACGGATTTTCGTTTTGAAAGGAAAAAAACAAAAACGAAAAACGGCCAGTTTCCCAATTACCATTAGTAAATAGGAAAACAAAAAACGGAAAACAACCCATTATTCATTTTTTGTTTTGATATTAAAAAACGGAAAACGAAAAACAATCTCGTTATCCGATTGTCTTTGATGTATTTGTAGATGGAACTCGGAAATTAAAATACGTGTGTATAAGTCGTATTCCTTAATTTTGCATTGGTATTTTTTTCGTGACCCGGAAGTTACTCCCGCCACGCCAAGACCCGCCCTTCAATAGCATTTATTGGCCAGTACTGCCTGTAAGATCTGTTCTGTGGATGCGCATAATTACGTAGTAGAAAACTAACAATGTCCCTGTGCGATTTGTAACTGTCGGTACACGATCCGTTCTGCCTGCACGATAGACTGTATATAAGTAACATGTGTCAACACTTTACGACCAAACATTACAACTTTTTTATTAAATCTTTTTTTATTAAATCTTTATTATACAATAGTCATAGCTACAAACATTCGAAACTTGTCACTGATCCAAAACCGTGTAGCGACATCGTTGTTGTGTTGTTTACGTTAATGTTTTTACCTAATACTTCGTCTTGACTAATAACCATAGACTGTCTATTATTAATGCGATGAAGTGTAAACGTACATAAGTGTCCTTTTGAAGATGGGATGACAGCTCTCCCAGCCACCACTGCTGTATACCACTATAGTAGCTACATGCTAACGGTCATCTTAGCTGGCAATGTTATTAAATTCTCCCCAATTCCGGGTCACATTCCTGCTGAAACATGTCCGATTGTGTAGTGTTTGGTCTGCGATTTTTGACGTTAGAAAGTGCTGCTTCGTTCCACTACAATGGTAGTTGTAGTCTTGGCGTGGCGGGAGTAACTTCAGGGTCACGAAAAAAATACCAATGCAAAATTAAGGAATACGACTTATACACACGTATTTTAATTTCCGAGTTCCATCTACAAATACATTAAAGACAATCGGATAACGAGATTGTTTTTCGTTTTCCGTTTTTTAATATCAAAACAAAAAACGAATAATGGGTTGTTTTCCGTTTTTTGTTTTCCTATTTACTAATGGTAATTGGGAAACTGGCCGTTTTTCGTTTTTGTTTTTTTCCTTTCAAAACGAAAATCCGTTGGCCACCAAGTACACGGACCATAAATCTTATTCCTTTGTCAGTACCCGATCCGTACCGCCTGTAAAATCCGTTCTGTGCACTGCCTGATCAGTTCTACGCTTGCGCGAACACCGGCAAACTTCACAGCTCTATCCACGCATTAGCGTAATGATGTTTGGACATTCCCGGTTACCGGAAGAAAACATTAGACAGTGACAGTAGACCGTTATGATGGCAACGATGTCAAGACGAAGTATTAAAGGTAAAAACATTAACGTAAACAACACAACAACGATGTCGCTACACGGTTTTGGATCAGTGACAAGTTTCGAATGTTTGTAGCTATGACTATTGTATAATAAAGATTTAATAAAAAAAGATTTAATAAAAAAGTTGTAATGTTTGGTCGTAAAGTGTTGACACATGTTACTTATATACAGTCTATCGTGCAGGCAGAACGGATCGTGTACCGACAGTTACAAATCGCACAGGGACATTGTTAGTTTTCTACTATGTAATTATGCGCATGCACAGAACGGATCTTACAGGCGGTACTGGCCAATAAATGCTATTGAAGAGCGGGTCTTGGCGTGGCGGGAGTAACTTCCGGGTCACGAAAAAAATACCAATGCAAAATTAAGGAATACGACTTATACACACGTATTTTAATTTCCGAGTTCCATCTACAAATACATTAAAGACAATCGGATAACGAGATTGTTTTTCGTTTTTTAATATCAAAACAAAAAACGAATAATGGGTTGTTTTCCGTTTTTTGTTTTCCTATTTACTAATGGTAATTGGGGAAACTGGCCGTTTTTCGTTTTTGTTTTTTTCCTTTCAAAACGAAAATCCGTTGGCCACCAAGTACACGGACCATAAATCTTATTCCTTTGTCAGTACCCGATCCGTACCGCCTGTAAAATCCGTTCTGTGCACTGCCTGATCAGTTCTACGCTTGCGCGAACACCGGCAAACTTCACAGCTCTATGCACGCATTGGCGTAAGGATGTTTGGACATTCCCGGTTACCGGAAGAAAACATTAGACAGTGACAGTAGACCGTTATGATGGCAAAGATGAAGTTTACAAGGTGTTTGCTGGAGTTGCCTAAAGTATCTGTTAATGATATACGGAGGGTCGTCCGGCCATCCAGTACAACACCATGTAGCAAATTAAATAAAGGCTTCAAATTTTACGTTTCGTCATTTCTTTGCAACTTTGAAGGTAATTTGCTAACGCTAGCTAGCCTGAGCTAGAAGCCTTGCTTTGGTGTTATAAGTCATGACTCCGTCCTGCTTCAGGTTAACCATGTTTTAAATAAAGTTTAAGCATGTGTATACCTCTCACTTCATGTGTTTGTACTTTTATGAAAGTATCAGGTAAAATCAAGGGCTACAAATGAGATCTCTGTGAGAGACCAGCTAACTCCTAGCAAACTATTATGTAGCTCAATGCTGGACATTTCACCCCTAATTCCGGTCACTTTACTGTATTTGTATTTGTTTAGTATTTGGTTTAGAAGCCTTTATTGGTGATTTTTTACGGTACAAAGTCCTGCTACATACGTACATAGCTAGCTATATATGCTCCGCTATGTCGCGTTAGCATGCAGCTACAATAGTTAGCTATGAGTATGCTAACGTTAGATTGTAGTGGAACGAAGCAGTACTTTCTAACGTCAAAAATCGCGGACCAAACACTACACAATCGAACACGTTTCAGCAGGAATGTGACCCGTAATTGGGGAGAATTTAACAACATTGCCAGCTAAGATGACCGTTAGCATGTAGCTACTATAGTGTTTACTGCCGTTAGCATGTTGCTACTATAGTGGTATACAGCAGTGGTGGCTGGGAGAGCTGTCATCCCATCTTCAAAAGGACACTTATGTACGTTTACACTTCATCGCATTAATAATAGACAGTCTATGGTTATTAGTCAAGACGAAGTATTAAAGGTAAAAACATTAACGTAAACAACACAACAACGACACGGTTTTGGATCAGTGACAAGTTTCGAATGTTTGTAGCTATGACTATTGTATAATAAAGATTTAATAAAAAAAGATTTAATAAAAAAGTTGTAATGTTTGGTCATAAAGTGTTGACACATGTTACTTATACAGTCTATCGTGCAGGCAGAACGGATCGTGTACCGACAGTTACAAATCGCACAGGGACATTGTTAGTTTTCTACTACGTAATTATGCGCATGCACAGAACGGATCTTACAGGCGGTACTGGCCGATAAATGCTATTGAAGAGCGGGTCTTGGCGTGGCGGGAGTAACTTCCGGGTCACGAAAAAAATACCAATGCAAAATTAAGGAATACGACTTATACACACGTATTTTAATTTCCGAGTTCCATCTACAAATACATCAAAGACAATCGGATAACGAGATTGTTTTTCGTTTTCCGTTTTTTAATATCAAAACAAAAAACGAATAATGGGTTGTTTTCCGTTTTTTGTTTTCCTATTTACTAATGGTAATTGGGAAACTGGCCGTTTTTCGTTTTTGTTTTTTTCCTTTCAAAACGAAAATCCGTTGGCCACCAAGTACACGGACCATAAATCTTATTCCTTTGTCAGTACCCGATCCGTACCGCCTGTAAAATCCGTTCTGTGCACTGCCTGATCAGTTCTACGCTTGCGCGAACACCGGCAAACTTCACAGCTCTATGCACGCATTGGCGTAAGGATGTTTGGACATTCCCGGTTACCGGAAGAAAACATTAGACAGTGACAGTAGACCGTTATGATGGCAAAGATGAAGTTTACAAGGTGTTTGCTGGAGTTGCCTAAAGTATCTGTTAATGATATACAGAGGGTCGTCCGGCCATCCAGTACAACACCATGTAGCAAATTAAATAAAGGCTTCAAATTTTACGTTTCGTCATTTCTTTGCAACTTTGAAGGTAATTTGCTAACGCTAGCTAGCCTGAGCTAGAAGCCTTGAGGTGTGTCTCAAATCGCGCACTTCTGCACTTATACTAACTTTTTGAGTACACTCAAAATGTCACTCGTCGAAGTGTGGTCAATGCAGTGCACTACAAGTACCCGGATGGTGCACTCATAACGCTCAAAAAATTGAGTGTGGATCGATGGACACTTTCCACACTCAACGGTCGCCATCTTTGCTACGTAGCGGAAGGGGCGGAGCTAACAAAAGTTTAAAAACTTTCGATAATTGCGGCCGAAGACGCGACAGCAATCGAGCATTACAAATGTAAGTTTAAATCATTTTGCTATACTTGTATAACATATAAGCCACCTGGTTATGTATATTAAGGTCATTTTGCAGTCGGTGATGATTTTTGTACCGCGAATTATAACGTTTATATGTACCGTAATTTGACGTGCTATCAAGCTAGCTTTAGCTAACCTTAGCTAGCTATCTTACAGCGGCACAGTTAAACCAAAGAGTATGAAGTTACTTCTATACCCCTGATGTTCACAAAAAAATGTGTTAAATTGAAATCCGACACAATTGTTAGCTTTATTAGACCTTGGGGTAGATGTTACATAAGTGGCATGACGAATTCAAACTGTAAATACTCTTAATTACGCCGAAAATGAGGCTATCTAGCCACACTATCGTCCTCACCGTAGAAGATTTAGCGTTAGATGTGTGATCTTGTAAATATAAATTACATATTAGCAGTAATGTTACAGTACGTTAATGCATGTAATGTTGTAACGTATTAACAGTGCTGTTTCTGTCCTGATCTGACTTATATAATCGTTAGGGACAGACGAGGACACAAGGTCCCTCATTCAATGGAGGACGGTCAACGCCTCCAGCTTTAGGGGCAAGCGGAATGCTGCCCTGAATGGATATGAGTAAGTAAATGTGTATAATATCTTCCTATCGTTATATATTGTACTGTGGACCTATACTTTACATTGCTGGCCTCATACAAATTGTATTTTCATTAGGGCGTACATTGAAAGTCGAGGGCTGCAGGACAGGGTTACCCCCCTTTTTTTTAAAAAAAAATGGGAGAACCTGAAACAAAAATACAAGGTTGGTTAACTGTCAGAATAATTGTGAGTTAATCAGCCCTAAGGATGTAAGCATTTAATTTTAGTTTGTTTTGATCTTAAATTGAAGTGTTTTCTGTTTTGTCCATAGGATCTGAAATGCCCCAGAACTGGGGTCAGCACTGAGGGGGGTGAGGCAACCGCTGCGTCCTGGAAGTGGTATGCTTTGATGGATGAGGCAATTGGGGGCAGGCCGTCTGTAACGCCGCCTGTCCTCATTGCCTCATCATCCCAGGACGTGGCGGTTGTTGAACCCCCCTCAGTGGTGACCCCAGAAAGGGACACAGCCAGGGCTTCCACGGCATCCACTCCAAAACGGAGGCGAGTGGATGTTGTGGAGGCCCTGAAGGAATTAGAAGAGAGGGAGCAGATATATGAGCAGGAGATGATGAAGAAGATGGAGGAGAAGGCAAGCGAGAGAGAGGAAGCAAGAGATGAAAGAGAGGAGAGGTGGCACCGTGAGGCAGTGGAGAGAGAGGAACGGGTTTTCGCAGAGATGAGGGAGAGGGATGAGAGAAGAGACAAAGAGATGAGGGAGAGGGAGGAGAGGAGAGACAGGGAGGTAGCCATGAGGGAGGAGCGCATTGTACTTTGCATGACTGTAGCTAGAATCTATTTAAATGTCTATTGGGTTTCCTATGCATTTATTGTCACTGTAATTGGCTAGCTAATAGATGAATCATGAAAATTAAACATTCTTATATAAACATAATATGACTATCTATATTAACGTTAGCTAATATCATTTGGACACAATTTTATTCCTCCACTTTTGCTATAGTAACTCATAATGGTCATTTTGGGGTATTTAAAAAAAATGAATTAAGAGCAAAGTATGAATATCAACATACCGGTATGTTTTCCGCTAAAAGGAGTTGGATGACACGACGGCGTCGTCGCAATCCTCTCATTCTCGCGAAAAACAGAGGGCAAATACAAGCAACAATAACAACAATAGCATTCATTTTGAAGAACAAAGCAGAACAATGTAATTTTCGCGGGCGACAATAGGTGGCGGGAATGCTCTGCCCTGGGTACAATTCACATTTTCACAGAAGAAGAACGAGGAGGACTGCAATGTTTTGATCGTCACTTCCGGTAAGTACATAAGCCAGTGCGCGATTTGAGACAACACTACCCTGTCAAATTTTACGCACTAAGCAAGTAAGTACATAGTGTACGAAGTGCACTTCCCTTAGTGCACTAAGGGAAGTGCGCGATTTGAGACACACTATTGCTTTGGTGTTTTAAGTCATGACTCCGTCCTGCTTCAGGTTAACCATGTTTTAAATAAAGTTTAAGCATGTGTATACCTCTCACTTCATGTGTTTGTACTTTTATGAAAGTATCAGGTAAAAACAGGGCTACAAATGAGATCTCTGTGAGAGACCAGCATACTCCTAGCAAACTATTATGTAGCTCAATGCTGGACATTTCACCCCTAATTCCGGTCACTTTACTGTATTTGTATAGTATTTGGTTTAGAAGCCTTTATTGGTGATTTTTTTACTGTACAAAGTCCTGCTACATACGTACATAGCTAGCTATATATGCTCCGCTATGTCGCGTTAGCATGCAGCTACAATAGTTAGTTATGAGTATGCTAACGTTAGATTGTAGTGGAATGACGCAGCACTTTCTAACGTCAAAAATCGCAGACCAAACACTACACAATCGGACATGTTTCAGCAGGAATGTGACCCGGAATTGGGGAGAATTTAACAACATTGCCAGCTAAGATGACTGTTAGCATGTAGCTACTATAGTGTTTACTGCCGTTAGCATGTTGCTACTATAGTGGTATACAGCAGTGGTGGCTGGGAGAGCTGTCATCCCATCTTCAAAAGGACACTTATGTACGTTTACACTTCATCGCATTAATAATAGACAGTCTATGGTTATTAGTCAAGACGAAGTATTAAAGGTAAAAACATTAACGTAAACAACACAACAACGATGTCGCTACACGGTTTTGGATCAGTGACAAGTTTCGAATGTTTGTAGCTATGACTATTGTATGATAAAGATTTAATAAAAAAAGATTTAATAAAAAAGTTGTAATGTTTGGTCGTAAAGTGTTGACACATGTTACTTATATACAGTCTATCGTGCAGGCAGAACGGATCGTGTACCAACAGTTACAAATCGCACAGGGACATTGTTAGTTTTCTACTACGTAATTATGCGCATGCACAGAACGGATCTTACAGGCGGTACTGGCATGGATGTATTAAGAGAACTGGTACTAGTAATACTGCTATTGAAGGGCGGGTCTTGGCCAATAAATGCTATTGAAGGGCGGGTCTTGGCGTGGCGGGAGTAACTTCCGGGTCACGAAAAAAATACCAATGCAAAATTAAGGAAACTGGCCGTTTTTCGTTTTTGTTTTTTTCCTTTCAAAACGAAAATCCGTTGGCCACCAAGTACACGGACCTATGATCTCCGTTTTCTCGTTTTTCCAATGTCCATACAAATTAAAAATTAACTGGAAAACTGCTCGTTTTTCAACTGTTGTTTTTTTGTTATTCATGTTTCTGTTTTAACCCAAGAGCGAGAATACGGGCTCATTTTTATAACGTGCATAATCATTGAAAATCTGATGGAACACAGGTCTCGTTTATAATGTTATTTTGGTCTTACGTGTTAAGTCAAAAGTTGACTAAAACCAATGCGCTCTGGACAGGAAGTAACATTAACGTGTCAAAATAAAAGTATGAGAGCTGTAATAAAAGCCAGAAGAACAATGTACTTTATGAAAACATTGTTTGCCTGTAGCTTGTCAGATTAGGCTAAAGTTAGCTATTTAGGGTTATATAAAGTATTTCATTATTTAATAATAATTTTAAAATCACCTGAAATCTACATTAATCTATTATTAGCCTATGTGTGGCAGTTATTGACTAGTTACTCTAATCTTACACCAGCTAGTAAAAAGGCATCTAACACTCAATTAACCAAAAATAACATGCATTGTTCCCTTCCATGCTCTTCGCAAGTAAATTAATATTCACAACTTTCATAAAATTTTGGGTGTTTTATTCAATTTTATAGCAGTTATGGTCTTCCCGGGCGAATTTTGACCTGGTAGTGCAACAGGGCACTATTGAGTTTTACAGAAGATAAACACACAGGACCTGTGCATATTTACAAGTATGCATGCACACGCACACACACACACACACACACACACACACACACACACACACACTCACATACACACACACACACAGACAGACAGACAGACACACACCCACACACACACACATAAACACACACACACACACACACACACACACACACACACACAGACAGAAAGACACACACCCACACACACATAAACACACACATACACAGACAGACAGACAGACACACACACACACACACACACACACACACAGACACACAGACAGAAAGACACACACACACACACACAGACACGCCTACCAAGAGCCTGGGTCTGTCTGAGGTTTCTTCCTTCCTTCTTTTATTGCAACTCTGCAGAATATTCATGGTTGACCAACTTAACTGCCATTCATTTGAGTGTGATGAAGAACTCCTGCAGATACAACTGGGCCACATTGCAAACCTCTCATCATATTAGTGAGGAAGCTGCCATGTTGCTTCTCTCATCCTGGTCTCCTCAGGCCCTGCAGACTGGACCACACTTGTGGTTTACTGCTAGAATATTACAGTAGGCCACTTTTCTGATTCAGATTTGCCACTTGAGTCCACAGCACCATACAAGAGAGAATAGTAGGGGGTTTCTGTCACTTAAGAATGTGGTTTGATTGATTGATGGTCAAGAGGTCACGACCTGTCAAAATTTTGATTGATGTTCGACAGGTGTTTCTGATGCAATATCTATTTACAGTACAGGATAGAGACAGGAAATGCGGTTTTCAAATGAGCCAATGAGAAATGAGGGCGACAGGAAATAGATGGGTAGGGTTAAAAAAGAAGTTTGTTTCAAGCAGATAAAGGTTAAAGGAGTTCTTTCCTGATTCTCAACAGGATACTAGCTTGCTACTCGCTATGTCAGCAATGAATGATATTACTGCTTCTAAGATGTATGATGTAGAGTCCTGCGCTCCATCTAGTCCTTACCAAGGAGGGACTGGTCCTAACACATGGTCCTCTTCGCTGATCTGTGAGACTCCTGTAACGATATATCAAGAAGGTCTCGAGGCTCCGGGCGCTCCGAAGAAATGTACATTGTACCTATGTCGTACCCAGATGCCTCCGTCGGTATCTCTGCAGGAGGAATGGTCTCTACAGGCGAGTGGGATGACTGGATCGTGGGGTTATGTGTTCAAGTATGAAGAAGGTGAACTTTGTTTTTATCGGCTGAAGGAAGGGGAAAAATTGTGTCCCTCAACCGACATGGTGAAAATGACCTTCGACGACTGGGGTGTGATGAAGACGATGCTACAATTTGCCTGTAACCTTAATAAGGAGAATGAGAGTGTTGCTACGCTGGATAAAGAGACGCAAACGGTTATGGAAGAATGCAAGGAGGAGGAAGTGTACCTTTGTAGCAATGATGATGAAGAGAATCCTGAGGAGAAGCGCCCGAGAATTGATAATTACCCCAGTGATTATGACTTGACTCAGATGAAAATCATCTTTGGGGCTACATGGCCATCCGGAACCACAACCTCCGGCCGTTTGTTTTGTGTTTCCGAGCCACTCTGGTATCACAGCCTCCGGAAGCAAAGAGAGCCTGCGATCTTTTTGTTTTGCAGAGATTTAATCCAGACTGCGGTTTATTCCGAACCGTGTTAGTCTTACCAGCGTTGGAATGGATGGACAGGCTGATGGAAGTGAGGGAGACGATTACGGGCCTCTTCCTTCGCTGTCGCGGATGGAAGAATACGCTGGTTGTGAAAAAAACTCTAAACTTTTGAACTTTACCACGCCTCTTTTCCCAGAACTTTCCAAACCACACCTCTTCCCCTAACCACTCCTCTTTTCCTAACCACGCCTCCCCTTACGATACTATAAAGACTGAATCAGGCTTCTTTACAACGTACAAGATGTTCAACGCAAGACAGAGGAGCCTCACACCATACAAGATGTTCAACTCATCGACAAAGAGATCCCTTACCCCTCGGGTTCTCTTCTCAGTTGAGGAGGAGGAGGAGAGTCAAAGCCTGATATGCCCTCCACCCTCTCCGGTCTCTCCTGAGGTGCCGTCTCGGGACGTCCCTGCTGAGCAGAACTCTGATGAGGGAGTGATAGCCCATACGCCTCCGCCAGCTCAATCGGAAGAGGACGATGATTCATCAGAGGAGGTGGAAGAGGAAAGCGTTGATTCATCAGATGAAGAAAGTCATGATGAAATGGAGGACGAAATTCCTGATGAACAGGGTAAGGAAAGCCCTCCACATGGACAGGAGGAGAGCCCTACTCCAGAACAGGAGGATGAGGTTGACGGCTGGGTCTCTTCTCTGCTCATTGACACCGTTAAATTGGCCGTTTTCCATCTTCTCAACTAGATATTGCATCAGAAACACCTGTCGAACATCAATCAAAAAAAAATATAAAAATGAGCCCGTATTCTCGCTCTTGGGTTAAAACAGAAACATGAATAACAAAAAAACAACAGTTGAAAAATGAGCAGTTTTCCAGTTAATTTTTAATTTGTATGGACATTGGAAAAACGAGAAAACGGAGCTCATAGTTTGGTTTTTCCGTTTTTTGGTTTGAAACAAAAACGAAACATCGACCCGTTTTTTCCTTTTTTCGTTTTTGGTTTAAAACGAAAAACGGATTATACTTTAGTACCCTGACCCTAAACATCAAACATCACTTTAACATCACAACGTCTCTTATAACGGAGATGGAGCCACTCCTAACCTACATCCATGCTCCTAACGGGGGGATTGGAGGATTACGCAAACTGCAACAACAGCCACACTTCCTGCACAAATCCTTCAGAATAAAAGCGTCATCTCCACATAACTATGATCATGCATTCTGCACAAGAGCTGCTCATAATGTGTGCAAACTGCAAAAAGCTCTTTATCTTCAAAAAGATAAAGCTGATTATTAAATAAAAACTACAGAGCATCACATTAAGCTATATATTCATTGTTAATGCACAGACGTCTATACTTCTTCTCCTGACCACTTTATCAGCAGAAGTAAAACCTTTTCCGGTGCAATTTCTTCAGAATAAAAGTTAATTAACTAAATGTTGCACAGAAAAGAAGTTACTGTGAACAAAATGCAGCCGTACTGGATCAACAACCAGGTAAAGTGTGATCAATACTTTCTGATAATTTAACTGTGGAGTAAAGTCTGGCTACACCACAGATGCATTATGGGATAGGAGTGGGAAAAACACCTGCTGTGGGTTTTTTGCATTTCTTTAAACCAATCACAATCGTCTCTGGGCGCTAAGCTCCGGACGTGTACAGTAACGTGTACAGTAACGTGAGCTATTTAAATTAGCTGATACATGGTTAAACCTCATTAGCTCTTACCAGTGTATCGTGTACTTCGTCCACAACAATCTCACCCATCGGTCCCAAAACGTCCCAGTTAGCGAGGAAATGACGTAAACCTATTCTTTGTAAATCTTTACAATCATTCCCTGAAAGAACCAAGCAGGTCTGTCTTTTTCTTTAATTTATTTTCTTTATTATTTTTTGGGCATTTTTAGGCCTTTATTGACAGAACAGCTGAAGAAATTAAAGGGGAGAGGTCTGTCTTGTTGCACCATCCAAATTTTCTTCAAAACTTGACATTTTCAGCGTGCTTCCCGAAGCGAAGGGACTTTTAATAAAGTCTGCAACACGCAGAGAGCGGAAGGTCAGGGACCACCAAGATGTTACAAATTTGATGTTGCTCCATTATTTCTGAGACCAGGAAGAGGCAGCGAGTGTCACTCAGATATTCTGTCTAATAGACCAGCGACCGTTTGATTACAATGTTTGGTGCACTTGACAAAGTGCAGTGTGAGCGCTTAATGAACAGGTGTGAACCAGTGACTGTTAAAAAAACGTCAAAAGGTGTGAACTTGCCCTTTTCATTTCATTTATTTATTTATCTCGAACAATCAACAATGTTGCAAGACATAAAAAAACATAAAATAAAAACACAAACAATCAGAATCTAACAACAAAACAACAAAACAAAAACAAAATAAAAAATATAAAATGGATTAGTTCGAGAAGGAGCAGGCGGAAGCAAAATAGCTTATTTGGTCCTGCCGCTTATTTCACAAAATCATATTATACAAAGTAAATAGATATGCAAATACAGCATACAATCTTTCAGTCTTACAATAATAATATACAGCAATACCTTTAAATTACAAATTCCACTCCTATGTTTCAGTTTATTCTTTCCTGTATTGATCAAGTAATGATGTCTTTAATCTATTTTTGAACTGAATGATATTAAGGCTCTGTTTGATGTCATTGTTCAGTCCATTCCATAAGGTCACCCCACAAACTGAAACGCACATGCTTTTAACAGTAGTTCACACAAGAGGTTGCTCGAACATACAATGACCTCTTAGATGATATCCCCCGTCTCTTTCATTAAACATTGCACGTATGTTACATGGTAAGTTATTTTCTTTAACTTTAAACATCAATTGTGCAGTTTTGAATATAACAATGTCCATAAATTTCAGCAAATATGAATTAAAGAACAGATGATTGGTGTGCTCATAATACCCGATGTGATTAATTATCCTAATTGCTCTTTTTTGCAATGCGCAAAGTTTTTTCAAGTTGCTTTTTGTAAGTATTTCCCCAAACTTCCACACAATATAACATATATGGTACAATAAGTGTGCAGTATAGAGTATGTAATGTATTTATGTTCAAGATGTATCTAGTTTTGCTCAATATACCAATACTCCTGGCCATCTTTATGCACAGATATTTAATGTGTGGCTTCCAGCAGAGTTTATGGTCAAGAACAACACCCAGGAATTTATTTTCATAGACTCTTTCAATTGTTTCATTATCAATTACTATTTTAACATCTCTATTCATAGTGCGATTTCCGAATATCATGAATTTAGTTTTGTTCAAGTTTAAAGATAACTTATTTGAATCAAACCATAGTTTTAATTTATTCATTTCATGAGTGACCATTTCCAGCGTCTGCTGCAAGTTATCCCCACAACCAAAAATATTTGTGTCGTCTGCAAAAATAGTACATTTTAGTACATGTGATGATTTACAAATATCATTTAAGTAAAGGATAAACAGTTTAGGACCTAAAACTGACCCCTGTGGAACGCCACAGGAAATATTAAGACTCGTTGACTGGTGATTACCCATTTGAACAAACTGACTCCTGTTTTCAATATAGTTTTTTATCCAGTTAAAGGCCACACCTCTTATGCCATACCGTTCCAATTTTTTTAACAGGATTTTGTGATCAACAGTATCAAAAGCTTTTTCAGATCTATGAAAATCCCCACTGCATAGTTTTTATTTTCAATACAATTTGTTAATCTTTCAACTAACTCAATAAGTGCCATAGACGTTGATCTACCGGATCTGAATCCATACTGACTGTCCATTAGTAAATTGTTTTTATCAATGAAGTTATCTAGCCTTTTGACAAATAGTTTTTCAAGTATTTTTGAGAATTGAGAAAGCAGAGATATTGGTCTATAGTTGTTGAAAATATGTGATCCACCAGATTTATACAATGGGATGACTTTAGCTACTTTCATCTTATCAGGAAATGCTCCTGTTTTAAATGATAGATTATATATATATGATAGTGGGTCAACTATCCCGTCTATTACTTTTTTTACTAGAGACATATCAATGTCATCACAATCTTTGGAAGTTTTATTATTACATTTATTTACAATCTCTATAATTTCCCTGCCTTCTACAGTTCCCAAAAGCAATGAATATGGGTTATTATCCACATGGTCCATCACAGAGTAATTCGTCCCTGTGTAATTTATGTCTTTGGCCAGATTAGGACCCACATTAACAAAGTAATTGTTGAATCTGTCAACCACTTCATTCATATTTGACCACGTCTTGTCATTCTCATTGAAGTTTTCCGGATAATTAAATTTACGAAGTCCTTTTGTAATAATGGTGTTTATTGTATTCCGTGTTCCTTTAACATTATCTTTGTTATTTTCTAGTAATTTGTTATAATAATCCTTCTTACATACCCTCATTATGGTAGTTAATTTGCTTTTATATTTCTTATATTTTAACTCAGATTCTTTCGTTCTATATTTTATGAAATTCCTATAAAGGGTATTCTTTTTTTTACAGGCATTTTGAATTCCTTTGGACATCCAGGGTGTTTCTGAATATTTCCTTTTATTACAGTATTGTTTTATTGGACAGTTTTTATTATATAAAGTTGTAAATATGTCTAAGAATAGTTCATATGCCTTGTTCAGATCAGCGTCCTTCTTTACTTCCTTCCAATTATACTTTATTAGCTCCATTCTAAATGCAGAAATAGTTTCTTCAGTCCTTAATCTCCTGAATATAGTCTCATTGCACTCAATTTTCCCAATAAAATTACAGTCATGAGTCACAAAGATTGGTAGACTCTCAGACTGGGTAAAGCCAGCCTGATCTGCCGGCGATTTGATTTTGCCCTGCAGCTCAGGCTGGAAACCTGTACGTTTATCTGTCCTGCTTCTGTTACAAATTTGCAGGGACCAATCACAAACTGGCTTATCCACTTGGCTCGCTATTGGCTGGTTTAACACGATGACGATAGAGAAGCGACGGCAAGCAGCTTTTTGTTTGCATTCAACATGGCGGCCACCGAACCTGTTAATGAAAGTACGTCACCTGGATCGTTGGTCTGATTGGTTGAAGGACTACCCAATTGCGTACAGAGGCATTTGAACTATGCCCATTGATCATGCCTCTTGTGCAGTAGAAAATACAGAGCAGACTCCCCAGACTAATGTTCAGTCTGAAAAGATTGAGCTTGGTCTGGTGATAGCCAGACTACTTAGACTCCAGAATAACTTCATATTGTGTTAAGGTGAAAATGAAAGATCATCTTCAGTTCAATCAAAAAAGGTAAATATGTGAAACATTTGCGGTCAGATTTTCACAGTAGATGTGTGTTCTTATTAAACCCATTTAAAAGACAAATGCACAGATAAGAGATTTTTTAAAATATATATATATATTTTTTTTTAATAATTGAAATGTGGCAGTAAAAACGGATCACCCGGAGTACACCACCACTATTTTAAAATTTTCACATGCAAGTTTTTCAAATGTGGCAGTAAAACCGGATCACCCGGTTTTAGAGGGGGGGGGGAATCGAGGTGAAGTGGAGGAGAGAAGAGTTGATGATGTTAATTTTCTCTCTTCTACTTCTGCTCATCTTCCGTCGCTCTCGCCTCCTTTTCTTTCTTCTGTCTTTTCAATCCCTCCTTGTCTCTCTTCGCCTGCTCCTTCCTCTCTTTCTTGACTTTTTTCTCCATCTCCTCTTTTTCCTTCTTCTGTCTTTTCAATTCTTTCTTCTCTTGCTTCCTATTTTCCTCCTTCTGTTCATTCTCTCGCTCCTCCTCCTCTTTCCTCTCCTTTTTCAGCCTTTTTTCTGTCGCCTTCTTGGCCTTCTCTTCCTCCTTTTTCATTCTGGCCTTCTCCTTGTCAGTTTTTTGAGCCAGCTCCTGCAGGCTAAGGAGATTGACCTGAAATTCAGAGTTTTGAACTTTTAGGATCTTGATTTCGTTCTCCGTTTGGCTCTCTTTGTTAATCCACTCCTCCGCCATCCTTCTGCTGTTCTTTTCGATCTCTTGGAGGCAGTGGTTTTGTAGCTGAAGAGCAGAGATTTTCTCTTTTAAGAGCTTGATTTCGTTCTCCATTTGGCTCTCTTTGTTGTTCCACTCCATCTCTCTGCTCTCTCTTTCCAGCTCATGCCGTTTCTCAAAGCTCTCCTCTTTTGCAGCGAGCTCACACGTCATTTGGTCTTCCAGAGTGGCGAGTTTTGTTTCAAACTCTGCCTCCCTCTGGATGATCTGCCTTTCCTTCTCTACGAGCTTGGCTTCGCTCTCCAAATACTTTACTTCTAGAGCCGTCTTTTCCTCCTTTATTTTGTCGATCAGATCATCCTTTTCCTGGACGACATGGCTCAACTTCCTATCATTGTCCTCTGCCAGAGTTTGGACCTTTGCGTCCTTGTCCATCAAATTCTGGTTTGGTATGTTTGGTAATATACCATTAATCTTCTTCTCCTGGGTCTCTCTGTTCCTGTCTTGTTCCTGTTTCAAGAGCCAGACGATCCGGTAGAACTCACCACTCCAGTGACGTTGGGCTGACAGGAAGATGTTCTTCTCTGCCTTCAAACTTTCTTTGAGAGAGTGAATCTCCTTCTCCTTGATCTTACTCTCCTTTTGGACGTTTCTCCTAATGGTTCTCTCTGAGCGTAGAGCCGTCAGGATTTTAATTTTCTCTTCCTCCAGGCCAGCATTTTTGGAGACTAGCTGGTTGATTCGTTCTTGAGTGTCCAGTTGGTCTTTTTTCAGGTCCTCGAGCTGTACGCTGGGAGATGGGCAGACGACTGTCGCCGGCATTGTTGCCATGATCGCTGAACAAAAGTATTTGTTGCGATAGTGGAGTACTGCAATGTAGGGTAGTATTGCTCTATCGTTGTAGTACGGAAGTTTTGGTGTTTTGAGCTCTGTCACACAAAGAGATGCGTCGTTAATGAGTTCAGACTGTTAAGTGCCTGTAAGCAGCCAGGGTTGTATTCTAAACAGAACCATAGAATGCCATCAAAGGTTTAGAATGTGTCACACTGTGAGATGTCACTCTGCATGACACGTTCCAGAATGTGATGACCAGAGATCATATATAGACAGAGGTGTATAAAGTACTAGAGACCCATACTTGAGTAAAAGTACAAGTGCTCTATCAAAAAAGTGACTTGAGTAGAAGTTGAAGTGCTCTTTAAGCACCCCACTTAAGTGGAAGTACTAAACTACTAAGTATTAAACATTTTTTGTACTTAAGTATTGCAAGTAGTTTATTTTAAAATGTACTACTCAAGTACTAAAAGTAAAAGTACAAGTATTGTGTTATGTAGTTATTAAAGAAAGCAGTCAAAATTTGAATATCATATTGTTGGAGTTCAACTTTTTACTTGGTGTTAAGGCAGTCACAAGCTGTACATTGCTGGATATGAAGGAAGTTTCTAATTTAAACCCCAAAATGTACATTAATGTCACAGCTGTTATAACTACTATTATCTGATATAACAGTGGGTTATTAATCACTTATTAACAAATACTGAAATAAAATGTGTGATGTAGTGGAAAGTTAGCAAGCTAGCAAAATACAGATAAACTAGCAGCTTCACATCACAGGGTGAAACGGTTAACATTCAGGACTCACTGCAGACTGAAACAACTCAGGAATAGTTTAATCTGCTGCAACAATAGCTAAATAGAAAGAGTACAAACTTATATTGTCTCTGACTTCTGAACAGGCAACCGTAATGAAAAGAAACACGACGCAATCTCTGGGATTTCGTACGTAACTAACGTAGCCGTAACTAACGTAGCCGTAACTAACGTAGCCGTAACTAACTTAGCCGTAACTAACGTAGCCGTAACTACATACACTGTAGGCTAACCTCCACAGTCTCCATAGCGTGAGGAATTCACAACAGTAACGAGTAACGATGCAGCACATAAAAAATGTATCGGAGTAAAAGTATTAAACTCATCGAAAATATGTACTCAAGTAAAAGTGGAAGTAGGAGAAAAAAAACGGTTACGGTTCAGAACATGTTCCTTATCACCATCATTTTCCTTATCATGTTCCAACATGTTCCTTTTCAATTCAATTCTTGATTGGCATGAATGTTTAAATAACAATGTTGCCAAAGCATCAGACAAAACACAATAAAGAGTTATATGTACACATTTACACAATATTAGGATGGGTAGGGATAGGACCAACCGCTGGCTTTGCCTCACCTGACACGGCTGGAACCAGTGCTGTGTTCTGTCAGTTGGTTAACGTTAAGTTACTATTAGCGTCGATGTTAGTAAATGACACGCACATCAATGCTAAACAGTGCCCGCCACTGTCCGCAATGCAAACCAAAGAACTCCAAAGGAGATATATCTAAAGGAGATATGTTTCCAAGTTTCCATGTTTCTAAAAAGGAGCTCAGCACCCCTAAAACTTGGAGTAAGAAATGTTGTTATTCTAACATTTTTGTTCGTTTTTGACAAGGTTAAATAATGTCCAAAACATACTCCGTAGTTTGTGGTTTAAAATGTATGTGTTAAGGATGAAAATGAAAACATCCCCGCTTAGCAAATGGTATCATCCTCTTCTCTTCTTCTACTTCTCCTCTGTACCTGCACCGCTCAGCACGACCGTCATCCAGTGCGAAACACACGAAGAGTGAGAACCCGTTATGTAGTTGTCGGTACACGATCTGTTCTGCCTGCACGATCCGTTCTGCACATGCGCAAAATGTTCGCGCATGCGCGGTTGTACGAGGATTTACGACACTGCACGATCTGTTCCACGCTTCCGGTCGACAGGCAAGCTAACGTTAGTTTAGCTAACGGCTCATTCGGCTAACCGCTAGCTGATTGTAGCGGTCTGCCGTTAGCCTCCACAGGCAAGCTAACGTTAGTTTGGCTAACAGATAATTCGGCTAACTGCTAGCTGAGACAGCATGTAATAACTTTAAAAGACCCTCAAAATAAAACTTGAAAATAAACGTTGACATATATAACAAATACCTAACATATATAACAGCTGTTACGTCAGTTCTACTTTACTTGTGCTCATTTAAAATACAATCACTCAATACTTGTCTTTATTGTTATTACTGTGAAGTCTTAATTTAGCTGTAGCTGCTTTTCCCATTAAGTTTGAGTTAACGTTATTTTAGACTGAATCTAGCTGTCAACTAGCGGTTAGCCGAATTAGCTGTTAGTTATACTAACGTTACCTTCCCGGTGGAGGCTAGCCATAGGCTAGCGTGGAACAGATCGTGCAGGTCGTATCCTCGGTAAAACAGTATTATCTTAACGTTAGCTTCCCGGTGGAGGCTAGCCATAGGCTAGCGTGGAACAGATCGTGCAGGTCGTATCCTCGGTAAAACAGTATTATCTTGCGCATGTGCAGAACGGATCGTGCAGGCAGAATGGATCGTGTACCAACAGTAGTGTTGTGAATCAACTAAGTTGCTCCAAAGCTGTGTCTCACAAACCATATCGGTGAGTACCTGAATCACGTGTACACCTATAATAACGCCGCCTTCACACTGGCAGTTGAAATCCGCTCCGTAATACGCAATACGTCCCCAGCGGACGTCGTACTACACCGTTGAAAAGGTTCGGAAGCGACTCACAAAAATGGCAGAGAGACTAGAACGAGTGATAAGTGTCTGAATGTACGATTCTCTCTGACCTCTCTTATACAGATATAAACAGAAAGGCTGCTGCATGGAGAAAAGTTGCCCAGGACGTTGACATGTCACGTCGGTTAAATTTGATATAGCGGTATAATGTCAATAGTTTGATGTCTGATGCTAGCTAACCAATTAGCATTAGCAGGTTTGTTTATCAGTACCATAGCAACGCACATCACGTGCGTCTTTTCTGGTCAGTCGTCATGGAAACATCTCTATCACTCTGGCCCTGGCGTTTGGACCAGAGTGAAAAAACAAACATATCACTGTATACTACCAGTAGGCCTATGTGTGAAAACACTCACTGTGGCTTTTTAAATGAATTGTTATTCATTCCTAGATTTATATCTTATTTTTCAGTTGTGGCTGACTATCAAACTAGACAATAAAAGAAAGTTTAATGTTTTTCTTTTGCTGTATTTATTCATTCCTCACACACAGAGGATTTAACCTGAACCAGGCTTAACTCCTGAACTCATAGCATTACTCTCTCTCTCTCTCTCTCTCTCTCTCTCTCTCTCTCTCTCTCTGTGTGTGTGTGTGGCCTGCCAGTGAGCAATGGACATATGACAGTGCTTTAAAAGAAAAAAGACAGATTCAGGTGAGAGACTAGGGACAGTCCACATAATGACCTCTGTCTTGTTTTTTTTGTTTTTTTGTTCTTCTGAAAAGTGTTAAGCTAAAGTAACAGATAATGCAAACCAGCTATCTGTTGTATCAAATTACTTATCTAGGCAATGGTCCCCTGCTTTTATTTTTTTAATTTATTTCAAACCCACAATGGAGAATACAGCTTCTCTTGTAAAAGGAATTTGTGATTTAAAAAAGTTTCTAAGCCCAATAATAATAATAATAATAATAAAGACATTTAAAATGACACTCCTCTGTGTGCCTTTTGATCATATCCTTAGAATCTGTAAATGGTCTCCATAACATTTTTGTGACATGACAAACGGACCTCAACTCTCCTGCTTACAATATATTTGTGTATGATTGTCAGTGCCAAGGGAAAGAGAGGGAGATGGAGAAGGAGAAAGGGAGAGCATGCAGGAAGAACCAGGTGAGGAAACAACAACAATAAATTGACATATAGAGAATAGTGGCAAGCAAAACAGTAACTACTCATACTCCTATACTAACTTATTGGCATTAAGTAGCCTATATTACATTTACTTTTTGTAAAATTATTTTTTACCACATTTCTTCATAATAAAGGAGGAGGAAAACAACAGGGAGAGTCCATAAGGGATGAGAGGGAATTGACAAGTGAAAGAAATGAAGAGACAGAGAGAGTGCAACATAGAGACCACCAAGCCAAAGCAGCAGAGACAGAAGAGAGCTGTTCAGACTTAGGGGATAAGGACACTGGTCCTAAACAGTTAAAGTTGTCTCAATACCCTCATACTCAGTTTGGCACACAAAAAAGAGCCTTTCAAGAACAGTGGTTCAAAAGTTTCAGCTAGACAAAATGCTGCTTTCTGCTTTCCTTGTAGGGTATTTGGCAAAAATGTCAGAAAGGATGCACTTGTTAATGATGGAGTTAATAACTGGCAAAAGGCACTTAGCAAGTTTCAAAAACATGACACAACACAGTCACATAAGGACAGTGTGGTTTGTTGGAACAGCTACAAAGCAAGCCTGTCAAAAGGGAATGTTGTAGAGCAACATTGGTTTTACCTTCTTTTTTTTTTTTGCTCTTGATGTGAAGCTTGTTTTATTATTATTTATTGATGACATATTGGTTTATGAAAGTTCAGACAGGCATGCAACCAGATATGTTAGAGATGGCCATTTGTAAATAATTTACAGAAGATGAATTACATTTTGTTGTCCAAGTACCTGTTACTTTGTTCAATGACAATAAAATTGAATCTAATCTAACCAATCTGATGATTGTTGATACAAAAAGGAGGCACATGGAGTTAACGGTCAGGAAAACCAGCTGAGTGAAGAAGGTTTTGTTTTTGTTGCAGGGGGCTGTCTGTGTGAACTCTCACAATTAAGCTGGTGCTCTGAAAAGGTCTCAAAAAAAAGAAAAACAATCTGGATGTTGGAGTTAGTTGAACCAATGTTAAAATGATAAAGTTATTTTTCAATAGACATATTTTTGTTTTTTGTGTGAAAAGAGGGTGGGTGGTGGCAGTGGGGCTCATTGGGTGCTCAGCACCCCTAAAGCTCTGACCCTAGAATCGCCCCTGCTGGGAATTGAGGCTGTTCTTGGTTAAGTTAACCTTACTAGCCTTGGAGAAGACGAGTAATGTTAGCTAGCTAACACAGCGAAGAGGGCGTTATGCTAACCCTAAAGGTTTATTCATTAATTTTATACATCTATTTGTATGGTTATTAAGCAATATGAAACAAAAAGTATATTCTAATAAAAATGTAAAGACAGTCAAATTTTACATTAGACATAAATATGCACAGATATTTAAAACTGGGATCTTTGTGTGTGTGTGTATATCTATGGTGATGACACACTGTGTGATGTTAGGCTGCATCACATGACTTCTCCAGACTGAAAAACAGTAAAATAGAAGTATATAGCCCAACATGGCATTTGATATGAAGTTCACTTACAATGTAACAAAATGAAATGTTATACTTTCTCTATTAAAATATTTTTATTAAACACAACAATGCATTTATTTTACGTCCTATAGACCTTCTCAATTGAATTCCATTGCAAGGCAACAGTCTGTGCCCTTGTTGTTATATACATATTATAACTGCTCACATTTTAACACAGTATGGCATTAATAGTTTTGCATTTGTTTGTACACATCTAAACTGACCGAAATATTTTTGTAAAAACTGAAAAAAGAAAGCTTGAGAGAGACATTCAAACTCTGCTTTATTTCTCACCTGCAGCCAGTTACTCTTCATTTCATTCATTCATTTCATTTATTGTTATTTCTGTGTCATGCCCTAGTTTTATACAGTCTATGGTCATGCCAAACATTTATTACAAGACACCACTATGTAACATATACTGTATCTTCCGGTCTCACACATACCAAGCATGTGGAAAAAAAAGACCACAACAAAGAAACAATGACAGAAACAGCACAAACAAACATATATCTAAAGATCATCTCGCAAAAGAGCTTTTTTCCTCTTCTCCCAGGATTTCTCAAGATATATATATATATTAGGGCTGTCAATCGATTAAAAAAATTAATCTAATTAATTACAGACTCTGTGATTAATTAATCGAAATTAATCGCATACATAATTAACGGTGCCTGAACCGATACTTTTTAAGAAAGTAAAAACAGAAAAGAAAACAAAGGGTACTAAACAACAGTTGGTGACATTAAAGAACAGCTTGTTTATTGCTAAGGCCATATGGTCAAAATTAAATGATTTAATAATAATGTATAACAATAACAATAACTTATTTCACTAGTAAATTGCTGTTGAACGACAAAAACAACCACCAAGGACATTTACAATAACTTCAAATGCACCACGAAGCTGTAGTTTACCAGTTTCATTGAACGCACCGTCTGTGTTGTTTTTCCGACCGCAGCTCGGCAGCTGCAGATTGTTACATCCCGCTGTTGAGTCACAGTCCTCTACAGTAAAACACAGTCAAACCAAAGAATTTCTAATAAGGGAAGAAGTTCCACTCTCTCGTTACTTCCGGCTTCTGAACTGGTTGCAGTTCCACCAGAGTTCCATATAGGGGGCGCTCACAGACCAGTGCAGAATGAATGGGACTCTATGGAGCTATACCCCTCAAAATCCACTTTTCTCAGGATATAATTTTTTGTCTAGTAATTTGAATGTTGCATTTGAAAGGGGAGGTTAAGAAAATACACACTGCTGGGTGTTAGATTTTTTTAAAGTGGCTTTTTTGTTCTAAAAAGCCTTTTAAAATGTCAATGACGTCATACACATATACGGCCAGAGATTCTGCTTTACGGCAAGCTCTGAGTCGCTTCCTTTTTTCTCTCGAGGCATTGACAACACAGCTGACAGGTTAGGCTCTCCCTGTCAGTACACGTGCTAGAAAGAGGTTTGCTAATGTTTTAAAGACCACGCCGAAATATTCACTCTGGCATTCTGGTTCTGCTTCGGATGCCGTCAAGCGGGATCTCCGATCGCAATCTGTCCTTCACTGACCAATCAGCATTCATTAGCAGAATGCTAGCGTGTTATGGGCAACAACGACTCAACCTGTAACAAATCGAAAGGGCATAAGTACTCGTTCATTCAACTTTTGACCTATAATCCATGTTGAACTTGCAAAAACTACAATCAAATCTGAGATTTCTCAACGACAGTCAGGCGAAAGAGACAAATTTAGCCGTCTAGCTCCATAGGGTCCCATTCATTTTGCACTGGACCGTGATCACCCCCAGTGGAACTCTGGTGGAACTGCAACCAAAGTAGGTACAATGGGGCTTAATAGGGAGTGGAACGGCTTTCCGTAGACGGGCTTTGGTCAAACTTTACACCGTTCAGCGTTAGCTGTCAGCATTGTAACCGTGTTTAATCCAGCTACTAGCTAGCGGTAGGCTAACGTTAGCTGCTGTCGAGTATAGTGTTAACTAGCTAGCAGTAGGCTAACGTTAGCTGCTGTCGAGTATAGTGTTAACTAGCTAGCGGTAGGCTAACGTTAGCTGCTGTCGAGTATAGTGTTAACTAGTGTCACATGCAGCGGTGTTTGTGTTGCCTGTATCGTCTTCAGAGCACCAGAGAGAAGAGCAGACATATCAGTGGCACTAGATTTTGGTAGCCAGGGTTGGCAGGAAGAAGATTTTTAGAAGTAAATGTTCCAGTTAATGATCCAGGCAGCACATTCTCGTCTCCCTCCTTCATTTTACAGTTGAATGGTCGCTAGAACGGCTCCGGGTCAAACGTCAATATGGAATGGATTAATCTGCGTTAATCTGCGTTATTTTTTTTAACGCGTTATTCTTTCTCAGATTAATTAATCGAAATTAACGCGTTATTTTGACAGCCCTAATATATATATATATATATATATATATATATTAACAGCCATCTTAGTCTTGGTGAATCCTCCATATTTAGAATATATACAATATGTATTTTAATCTTACTAAACAAAGCATCACCCTGTTCATAATAAAAAGGTACAGTAAAAAAAATAATTTTCCATATTGTTTAAACAGTTCCTGCTCATATGAGAGAGTGGACAAACTAGCCAAACACATTGTATTAGAGTCAAAATCAGAAAAAATGGGCATTGTACAAAAAGGGAAAAGAATAGAGTGGCAACTGCACTGGGATTAGGAGATAAGATGAAGACATTTACATCCAACTGGTAACCGAGAGTAAGGACAATTTATTGTGGAAGAAATGAAAGGATTAGGGCTAGAGGTTTATAGAATGCCATTGTATTCAACAATAAATGAATTATGCCTATGAAATAGATACATTTGGCTTTATGAAATAAAAGTCCCCTGCAATAAATAAAAGTAGTCCTTCAAAAACATTTCTATATTGAATCAGTTTACTGTACATATTTATATATTTTTGCTTCATTCATTCATTTAACCATTTTTTTTCATAGGCATATTTATTAATTTAATATTGAATGAAATGGCATTCCAAACAGCATACTGGATTGGAAGTGGACAAAGCAGAAGATGTTTGGTCAGCTTCCTAGCGAGGACCACAATCTGCCATACCCATAGACTGTACATAAATACCAGACGCTGTGGGAGTTAACTCTGGAAGATGGCAGTAATGCAAGGACGCAAGCTTCCCAAAGAAGAGAAGAAGAACATGTATTTGTTTGTCAACCCATGGATGTAGCTAGTGCCAAACATAGACATATTAACGTTATAACTTACAGAGGAAGACCAACCGCTGGCTTTGCCTCACCTGACGCGGTCAGTTGGTTAACGTTAAGTTACTATTAGCATCGATGTTAGTAGCTAAATGATACACACATCAACGCTAAACAATGCCCGACACTGTCCGCAATGCAAACTAAAGAACTCCAAAGGAGATATATCTAAAGGAGATATGTTTCCAAGCTGTCAGGGAACATTATGCTGCTCTGGGAACATATGTTTTATCCTATTTCATATTATTTTTAACACTTTATATACACCAAAAACAAAAAAGGACTATGGTTAACTGCTCCTCAAATCTCTGCAGGGTAAATCTAGACAGCTAGCTAGAATATCTGTCCAATCTGAGTTTTCTGTTGCACGACTAAAACAAGTTCCTTCCTGAGGCTGCTTTCCAGTAGCAACAGGCCTCCTTACGACGATTTTGATTGGTTTAAATAAATGCCAATAAACCAGAGCACATTTTTCTCCCATCCCAGAATGCTGTGTGGACTAGCCAGATCTATATAAATCTAAATATATATTTACTCAAGCAGCTGGAAGTTAACGTGAATCTGGAAGAATCCGTGGAAGAACATGACTTAATACTACAGATGGACTGTAACACTTTCAGATGAAGTTTTTCCATCATCTTTATTTATTATGTCATTATGTGTATACCCAACGTTCACTTCAAAAAGTGGTATTTACACATTCTTTAAGTCTAACTATATGCTAATGATTCTTTAAAAGCAATAACTGTCTTATGTCAGATTCAGCTGCAGGAGTTTGTCATCAATACAAATACTTCTACCTGAGAAGATCTCATGGTAGAAGTACACAAAATACTCTTAGGACTACAAAAGATGGGTGTAACGGTACAGTTTGCAGGAATGAGCAAGCAGATAAATTGACAAAGAAGACTCTGTGTTACGGCTGCTGCTGGTACCTTCTCATGTGTTTAACCCTTTTGCTAGTCTGGATCCACAGAAGAACATTTCCAGGATAACTGCCTCACATCCTGCGTGTGAGGTTTGTGGGATTGCTGTGGACGAAGTACACACGGAGATACACTGGTAAGATCTAATGAGGTTTAACCATGTATCAGCTAGTTTAAATAGCTCACGTTACTGTAGTGTGTCAACACTACGGGGTGCAAATGTTCCACCAAAAGAAGTTCCAACCCAGAGTTTTTTTTCTCCTATCCCTATTACGTCATAATCAAATTATCAGAAAGTATTAATCACATTTTACCTGGTTGGGGATCCAGAACGGCTTCATTTTGCTGCCAGCTCACAGTATCTCCTTTCTGTGTAAGTTAATTAACTTTTATTCTGAAGAAATTGCACCTGAAACGGTTTTACTTCTGCTGATAAAGTGGTCAGGAGATGAAGACATTTGTGCAACAGTAAAGTTGAAACTGTGTTATTTATATTATATATATTTTTATATATTTATAATTTAAGTGTTAATTTGAGGCTCTGAGGTTTTTATTTAATAACAGGATTTAATGTTAGTTTGAATATAAAGAGCTTTTTGCAGTTTGCACACATTATGATCAGTTTTTGTGCAGAATTCCTGAGTCATCATAGTTCTGTGGAGATGACGCTTCTATTCGGAAGTATTTGTGCAGGAAGTGTTGCTGTTGTTGCATTAGTACCCATTAGGAGTGGCTCCATCTCTGTTATAAGAGACGTTGTGATGTTAAAGTGATGTTTGATCTTTAGGAGACATCGACAGAGATGGAGCTTCTTCCTCTTCTGTGTCTCTGCCTCCTGACTCGCTCTGGAATCACGTCTGCTCAACAAAACAGTAAGAAAACTGATCATTACACTGAGTTATGTATTTGAAAATGTAATTGTTTATTTTATCTAAATGTCTGAAGCACCTGTAAACATGCAGAGGTCTGGAGACAGAATTTTAATCATGCTGCTCAGCTGCTGTCACATCAAAATGTTTCCTAATATTTAGCACAGATCAAAAATATTGATAGTTTAGTAACTTTGCGTGTGTGTGTGTGTGTGTGTGTCCACACACACACACACACACACACACACACACACACACACACACACTCCATTTTGTTGTGAGAAGGTGGGGCTATGTTGTGCATTTCCCAGAAACTGTCCATCTGCTGCCAACTGCCTGAAGCTTCTTTTTTTGATAAGCTAAAGTAGAAACTACAATATGACAAGTAGTGATGGAAGAAGTATTCAGATATTTTTACTTAAGTACTTTTACTTAAGTAAAAATACTATTACAACACTGGAAAATGTATAGGCTTTAAAGGTCCCATGACATGGTGCTCTTTGGATGCTTTTATATAGACCTTAGTGGTCCCCTAATACTGTATCTGAAGTCTCTTTTATATAGACCTTAGTGGTCTCCTAATACTGTATCTGAAGTCTCTTTTATATAGACCTTAGTGGTCCCCTAATACTGTATCTGAAGTCTCTTTTATATAGACCTTAGTGGTCCCCTAATACTGTATCTGAAGTCTCTTTTATATAGACCTTAGTGGTCCCCTAATACTGTATCTGAAGTCTCTTTTATATAGACCTTAGTGGTCCCCTAATACTGTATCTGTAAATTTTAAAGGGGACATATAATGGAAAACTCTCATTTTAAGTCATGGTGCACAAACATTTGAGTATCTGGAGGGCCGACCGACCCAAAACCTGAAATAAAATAACCCAGCCAGTTATTTGTGGGCTGAAAACATGTAATTCAACAAGCCATTCAAATTGGGCTCCTCTTCATGTCACATGCAGACTCATGGCTGCAGGAACTAGGGGTGCAGAGGGTGCTGCAGCACCCACTAGCGAAAGGACAAACTACTACAACCATAAATTAAAAAAAAAAAAACACACATTTATTTTTAATAAATTGATTATTAATATAAACCTAATCCCTTTCATTAAAAATTAAATTAATACATTTTAAGATTTGGTAAGTAAGAGATAAACACATAATTTGTTTGAAGAGGGAGAGTTTTTGTTGCAAAATTGGACAAAATTGGCGGGAAAAAAAATGGTAAAGTAATAGTAATTTTTGAACATTAAAACATGTAAACATGTTCTCGTAAAAATTTAAAATACAAGTATGAACCTGAAAATGAGTATAATATGCAACCCGGTCTCACGGCAGTTCGTGAAATGGTCACGTTATTTTGATCTATTGATTCGACAACATGGACACGATTTTCTCGTTTATTCCGTGGTGGTCACCACGAAATGGGAACCTGACCATTACACGACGCAACAACGGGGAAATGAAACGCCACACGCCGGCGACAACTGCCATGACACTGGGCTGCTCTGGGGGACGCAACAACGGGGAAATGAAATGCCACACCCCGGCGACAACAACGGGACGGACCGCCACACGCGGCATGCGCTACAACAATGGGACGGTTGTGGTTAGGAGAAGAAGAATGTGGAAAGGAACTGCCACACGCGGGAAGCGATCCCCAGTCTCCGGGGTGAAAGTCCTGCGTTGTTTGACCCATCCACCACCTCAACCAACCTCCTTACGTGGATTTTCGGCTTTTCAATACTACTCGCTACCGTAATCGTGCTGTTATCACGAAAGATGCTTCCCATTGAAATACATTAGTTTAAAATTCGTGCTCACCACCACGATAAAAAATAGAAAATCGTGTCCCTGTACACGAATCAATACATTAACTAATGTCACCATTTCACGAACTGCCATGAGACTGGGCTGTAATACGTCTCCTTTAAAAGAAAATGTTGATATACCTGCTGGCAGGGTCGGTGGTCAGTGGTTCGATCCCCAGCTTATCTTCTCCACACGTCCAAGTGTCTTTGAGCAAGACACTGAACCCCAAATTGCTCCCGATGGTCAGACGGCACCTTGCATGGTAGCTCACTGTCATCAGTTTTGTTGAAGTCACAGTGAGTCACGGCAATGCCGATAAAGTGGTTTCAAGTGTGGTTACAGTTTTTCAAAACTTCACGCAGACAGCGTTTGCTGCGATATGATATTAATGGAGTGGCGAAAGCGGTTGTGGTGCTGTTGACGTTAAGCGAGCGGTATACTAGCCTCCGCCCCACTTCTTCTGAGACAAGCAGGCACAACAGTGGTTTCTCTGCCCTGGTGACTGACTGACAGGCTGAGGTTGTAAGGAAAGGCACATTTACTTCTACAGCACCTTTCAGCAACAAGGCAATTCAGTGACATTCCTTTGCACTTAAGTTAGTTCTTCATTAGTTCAATGTTGACAACAGGGCAGTCACCAAGTTTATTGTTAAGGGTTTGTGTCATTATGCAGTTTGCACTAAAAAGTCTTTGTTCTTTACATTCCTTTGCATTTTAGTTAGTTCAATATTAGCCTGTACACAATGTAATTTGTTTATTTATTCATTTATTATAATATGTTCATGTTGTGGCAAAAAGGTTTCTCTTTTTTTGTTAATTTTTAAAGTTGGGATTGATACCAATCCTGAGTATGTGACTGGCCCACCCCGATCCAAAAGCACAACCAGTTTTATTAATGTTACTCTGAGTGAGCAGTGTTACCAGAATTTTTTAATTTTGATAACTTGTTTGATTCATAATTAAGGTGGAAAATAAAGGTTGTGTGTTTAATGTATTTTTGTTGATGTTGAAATGGATTTTCAAACATATGGTATCGAAAAAAGTATCGTTAAGGAACTGGCATCGAAACTGAGGTATTGAATTTGGCACAAGATCGAAAGATTTTGAACGATGCCCAGCCCTAGAATGGATGAATGACATATACTGTAAACAGCTTTATTAATATTATCCTCCCATGTGATGGGCATTAAAAAAAACATAAGACTTTATAAGCTTGCTGTCACGCTGTAAAAGAAATGTGAATTATTTTTTTCTTTAGATGTTTGTGTCATTGACATTATTTAGGACAATCATGTTCTGCTTCTTTTTATTTCTTAAGGTGCTAGGTCAAGAGTTTGTCAGGTTGAACTAGACACTGTTGTTGGCTGTGATATCAGAATTGTTCATGTACAGTATGTTTTATCTGATGAACTCTCAGGGCATCATGTAATTTCAGGCAGCTCTTCATCATTTCTATCTAAATAAAAGATGAAATATGTCAAACTGTATGTTGTGACTGTTGTGGATGTTTCTGTGTTCAAACTTTGATAAAAGAAACAAACTACAAACATACTTCTGATACTACAACATGTATCCTGGCTGCTCAACAGGTTTCAGTTTTTTGATTAATCCTCCACATTGATCGTCATAATAGTTTAATTCTGATAACTAGAATGACTTTTGGGAAACTCTCAATCACTCCATCTATATAAATCTAAATATATATTTACTCAAGCAGCTGGAAGTTAACGTGAATCTGGGAGAATCCGTGGAAGAACATGACTTAATACTACAGATGGACTGTAACACTTTCAGATGAAGTTTTTCCACCATCTTTACTTTTTTCCTACAAAACTTTTGTCATTATGTGTATACCCAACGCTCACTTAAAAAAGTAGTATTTACACATCCTTTAAGTCTAACTATACGCTAATGATTATTTAAAAGCAATAACTGTCTTTTGTCAGATTCAGCTGCAGGAGTTTGTCATCAATACAAATGTAGCTCAGCGTAAATTCTGTCAGGTAGACTTCTAATACGTTGTCTCTATTCTCTTTAACTGATCAGCTGGGCAGTGGGTGTTTCGGTTCTGTATACCAATTAGAATCGGACACGTATGTTCTATCCAATCACAGCATGACTACCTTGTTTTAAATATCTTCTCTCTCCCGTTTCTGTCAGTTGTATTTTCAGACGAGAGCGCGACCCGCCTCCTCCCCTTCTACCTCCAGGCATTGTCGACGGTGTATCGGTCTTCTCCCGGCTGACGGCCCATTTTATATCTCGGATTTTCTCACCACCACCACCAGTGTCTAGATTCCATTGGGGGATGTGTTTGGTTTTCCTAAACATTAATTGTATAGATCCCCTTTTACAATGGAGTCTAATCTCCAAATAATTGTTTGTACTTGTTTGGTTAATTGTTAGTAATAAATGTTTGCATATCTGCAACGAAGTCTCTCCTGATTGAAATACTTCTACCTGAGAAGATCTCATGGTAGAAGCAGTCTACACATAATACTCTTAGGACGACAAAAGATGGGTGTAACGGTACAGTTTGCAGGCATGAGCAAGCAGATAAATTGACAAAGAAGACTCTGTGTTACGGCTGCTGCTGGTACCTTCCCATGTGTTTAACCCTTTTGCTAGTCTGGATCCATGGAAGAACATTTCCAGGATAACTGCCTCACATCCGGTGTGTGAGGTTTGTGGGATTGCTGTGGACGAAGTACACACGGAGATACTCTGGTAAGACCATAGACTGTATATATTAGTGGACAGCGCATCCGGTTCAGCAAAATGCGGCAAATGCGGAAGTGCCTTAAACCTGCATTCTATCTGAATTCCAACAGGGGGTGACACGTGCGGTTGCAAAAAGGAGGTCCGTTTCTATAGAAGTCTATGGCGAAATGACCCACTTCTCACTTGATTTATTACCTCAGTAAACATTTCAATTAAGAGTTTATATTCTCAATCGCTAGTTTTAAGTCTTCTGCAACACAGAATGATGTTCATTTTTTGAATTATGGTCTCGTTGATTTTAAAATCGGCGATAAAGCAGGGGGTGGTTTAGGGCGTGGCTATGATGTGATTGACAGTTCGCGGCCTGTCAATCATGACAGAGGTTTAGCAAAGCTTATCCATGGCATGTAAACTTCACTTTGGGGGTTGACCAGCTTTCGTCTTTGTGACTGTGACACTTGGTCGCCTAATAATGTCTTGTTCAACGTTCGGTTGTACGACAAGACACTCAAAGGAGTCGGCAGTTCAGTTTTTCCGGTAAGTAACGTTACATTTTGTTTTAATACCGTTTTTCGTTAGCCAACGTTAGCATCCCAATGAATATCAGTTAGCTAGCTAGATTGCACCTTGCTAACCAAGCTAGTGGGCTAACTAATAACGTTATGCAGACCAGACCGTATAAGCAGATTAAAATTAATATAGTTACGTTACAGTCGTATACAGTAGGTATGCACAACGGTCTCGCCGGTAATCTGTTTTTAACCATATGTGATGTTATTGCTAATCGATGCGCATGTAATGGTAATGTTAGCTTAAAGTCAAAGCCTGATATAGCTAACGTTATAGTGCAAATTCCTATAAATCCTATTCGTACGGGATTAGAATCATTTTGGGACCGCGTGTGATTTAGAAAGTACCCCCTCACATCTGAGTTTTGTGTGGGGCATTCGCACGGGACAAGCGGAGATGCTTTTACTTGAATATACTGAAATATATGTACCCCGCCCGAGAGTTGGGCAACGTTACCCGGAGGCGCCCGAAGGACAGGCACAGACACCCACACAGCATCACCGTCACCCTCACCTCGGACAAAGCCGCGCTGGAGCGCGTCGACGGACGGGGCAGTAGGCCAGAATATCCGTTTTTGCAATAAAATGTCGCACATGAAAATATATATATATTATTGTAAAGTTACATAAGTGTTCTATCTTGAAAAATCTTCAGTTCTGCAGCCAAATGTATTGTATAAAGCACCAGGTTCAATATTCTTTTCTCAAAATTCTAAATACATTATTTCAGACTGTTAATGTACCTAACAAGCATGCTGTTGCAGGAGTTACTAACCACTGTTGTTGATGCTGTTACACTGAGGTCTTTCTTCCACTTACTGTAGTTGTGTCTGCTAATCTATTTGAAGACCTTCTGTCAGCACATTAGTCTGTTTTAAGATGAGTCACATACATGTTACAATCTATATTTACAAATTGTTTATTACTAAAATGTAAGTGTTGCGTACAATACACATTGTCTAAGATAAATTTGACATGTAGGAGTATGTTTACTTAATGCTGCATGTCCTCAACTGAAGCATGCCTTCATGTACAAGCTCATATATTAATATAATTCATTGTGATCTACCATCTCTTAACTACATGTTTGTCTTTACAAAGGTATCCACACTGAAAAATATGTATGTAAAATATATAAATATATAAAATATAAAACTGTTTTCTAAACAGTTATCAGGACATAGACAGCGGGGCTTCAGCTTGTCAGAGCATCGGCACAAGACTGGATTTATGGGGTAACGTCCGTAATTATGACTACGCTAATTTAGCTAACTTTAGCTATCAACAATAACTGACCGTGGTTAGGAAAATACTAGGATTGCCACTTTTTGTTGTAAATGGACATGTGATTAGGGATATATGATACCACAGTCAGCTGATCTCATTCAGTTGTAAGGCAGGGATACAGTAGTGCACAGAATCCCCATGGTTACCATACATTGATCGCCTGGCGTTTAATCGCGGAGCGTTGTCCTTCACATGAGGAGCGAGATCCCATGGATCCACAGGCGAAGTGTTGCTCCCCCTGTGAAAAGCCCTTTGTTCCCACAATGGGGGAATTCTCACTGTTGCAGCAGCGAGGGATAGGGATAGCTTCATATTTCACTTCCTTTACGACAACTTTTAACATGTACAAGATAAACATGAGCAGAGGCTGAACGGCTTTTGAAATCCAACATAAAAGGTATTGGACAGTTTGAATAAAAGTAAAAATAAAAAAAATGTATCTTAAATAATAGATAGTTGCTAAGCACACATGGTTATTGGAGTTAGAGAAAATGGCGTCCCAACTGGCGCATACTTGGGTGTACTGCTCTTGTGCAAAGACATCCATCTTTTTCCTTTCCATATTTCATAAAGTGTTCTTTCTTTGCCATATTTTAGGAATCATCAGAAATCATTACATTCATACTGTATATTCAAACATAAACAAACTGGTATCCCATAGCAATAATAGAATCAAAGCTAGGATGGAATAGAATCAATTACCATTTGGATTGAAAACATAAGAATACATGTTGTTGTTGTCATAACGACACACTATGAATACTGGGACCCAACTTTAGTTCTGACACAAATTCACTCAGACAGCAGTTTGTATCAGAGAGTCATTTGACTGTGACAATCCAAAGGTGCACATTGCAACGAGAGAAAAGACACTGGTCAGCAGAATACAAAGTTGGAAAACATGGAATTCCACTCCAGAGAGATTGAACCACAAATTAATTTCTATCTCAGTTCACTTGAAGAACAAGTACGGTGTGAACTGAAGGACAGCGAGGCGAGGCTCACCCAATGTGAATCTGAGGGAAGAGTCCACCTGATAATCCGAGAGGACTTGCTGGCCAATGTCCTCGATCAGCTCCAACAACAGAGAGAGGGCAGCACTTTGAGCCATGACAAAAAGCTGATGCAGAGGGAGATGTGTGACTTGAAAGTTCAGCTGGCTGAACGTGTCCCCTCCCCACCCGGGGAAACAGAGTATCTGAAATCCCAGCTGGGAAAAATCAGCAACAGGATGCGAAAAGCCCAAAAAGATCTCGACCTGCAGTACTTCATTACTGAAGACCTGAAGGTTGAATTGGAGCAGATGAAGGGAGAGAAGGAGGCCCTTAAAAATAATGTGGAAACTCAGAAGATGGAGCTTCTTAAAGAGAGACAGATGCTCACGGTAAGTAAGACCACCAACGTGATGTTGGAGAGCTGTCTGGAGACTGAGAGGGCTCAAACTCAAGAGCTGAAGGATAAATTGAGCACGATGGAGGAAGCTCTCCGAAAACAGGCAGAGGAGGCAAAGGAGATACTGGAAAGATCCCAGGCTTCCCATAGAGCCCAGCTGGATGAGGCTCTGGCTGAACGTGTCCACTCCCCACCCAGGGAAACAGAGTATCTGAAAACCCAGCTGGGAAAAATCAGCAACAGACTGCGAAAAGCCCAAAAAGATCTTGACCTGCAGTACTTCATTACTGAAGACCTGAAAGTCGAATTGGAGCAGATGAAGGGAGAGAAAGAGGACCTTAAAAGACAATGTGGAGACTCAGAAGATGGAGCTTCTTAAAGAGAGACAGATGCTCGCGGTAGGTAAGACCACCAACGTGACGTTGGAGAGCTATCTGGAGACTGAGAGGGCTCAAGCTCAGGAGCTGAAGGATAAATTGAGCAAGATGGAGGAAGCTCTCCTAAAACAGGACGAGGAGGCAAAGGAGATACTGGAAAGATCCCAGGCTTCCCATAGAGCCCAGCTGGAGATGCAGGACAAAAGCAGTAAGAACCTCATGGCTGCTCTGAAGAAGACTGAGCAGCAGCTGGAGAGTAATCTCAACCAGTGGAAGGAGGACAAGGCA
>NC_050173.1:6725630-6745630 GCF_008315115.2 Sander lucioperca
ATACTGACAATCACACCTCATCGTTCTCTTGTTTGCATCATTATTTAATAAATGTCACTTTATTATTGTTACGTTGTTGTGCATCTCCCTCTTTTGTTGTGGCCTGTGAGCCGGTCGTAACAAGTTGGGGGCTTGTTTGCCGTGAGTATAAAACCAGGACCTTGTTTGTGGTTTTCTTTAGTTAATCCTAGTTAGTTGCTGTTGAGGCAATTTGGATTAGTTGAGCTAGTCTATTGTAGTTTAAATGTTAAGTTGTACTACAGTCATGTGTAATAGAGTTTGATGTATCAATCAGGGGACAAACGCTCATTTGCATCCAAAACCCCCAAAATATAAGTTAGCTCAAATTATTTTGTTAAATATAATATACTAAATATAGGTTCTTGTCTGGAGGTATATGTTGATCATCCAAAGAAAATAATTAAACACGGGAGCATTTCTTTCAGGGACATTTTGCAGGTTTACTACGAGTCTCATGTAGCTTTAGACTTTAAGACTAAACAGGTTTATTTAGTGTCACAGAGCCTTTCAAACACAGCTGCAATTCAAAGTTTTATTAAGAAGAAATGCTAGATATATATATATATATATATATATATATATATAAATAAATCAGCTACAAACTTGAATTATTTGGTAAATATCAATTATCAGTTTACTTTTTTGTTTTGGGAATAATCAATAAATCCTATGATTTTAATACATGTAGTTTTGGTTTAAAGGTGCTGTAGGTAGGATTGGGAAGATCCAGGACTTAGCCAACAAATTTGAACATCAACAACTTCTCAGTCCCTCCCCCCTTTCTGCTGAAGCCCAAAACGTTCTCCTAAGCCCTCATTCATTCTCCCCCATGCAGGGAGAATGAATGAGTGTGCATGAGCAGTGACTGACACTCAGTTAGACACAAAGCAAAGCAGACGATCTACGATTAAAATGTTGGTTAACATTTATTTGTGTGTCAAAATGAATAAATCTTTATTTTCAAGTATACAAATTAATATAAATAAGACTAATTAGAAAAACCTTTGTCTCTAGACACAAGTCACTGGAATTTAGATATTTTGGTATTTTGATAACATGATGTAACATCAGACTTCTTGTTAAACTGCTCACAGCTGAAACCCAGAGGACAACATGCTCAACAGCAGATAAAGACTTCATGTAAAAAAAGAAACACACACATATATATATATATATATATATATATATATATATATATATATATATATATATATGACCTTATAGTCATTTTCATGCATATTTTCCAATTCCAAGCTATATAAACTTCAATGCTAATTTGATTTAAGCATTTTCAGGTGTATTTGTGTAATGAGGGAGGGTGTGGCCTAAGTGATCAACACCCTTTATCAAGGTGTGCATAACTATTAGGCAGCTTCTTTACCTCAGACAAAATGGGCAAAAAAAGAGATTTAACAGACTCTGAAAAGTCCAAAATTGTAAAATGCCTTTCAGAGGGATGAGGCACTCTTGAAGTAGCAAAGATATTGAGGCGTGATCACCGAACACTCAAACGTTTTGTTGCAAATAGTCAACAGGGTTTCAAGAAACGCGTGGAGAAAAAAAGACGCAGATTAACTGCTAGTCTTGAGAAGAATTCAATGTGAAGTTACCAGGAACCCATTAATCTCCAGTGCCGCCATATTCCAGAAATGCAACCCACCTGGAGTGTCCAGAAGTACAAGATGTTCATTGCTTAACACCGACAACAACAACGACCACCACTTAACAAGACTCATAAGTTGAAACGTCAAGACTGGGCCAAGAAATATCTGAAGACAGATTTTTCAAAGGTTTGGTGGACAGATGAAATGAGAGTGACTCTTTCAGAGTAGTTCTTAACTCGTTTTTTAATCAGAGAACTATTTTACTTGTCATTACAAATCCTTGTGCTTTTAAATTGTCCCCTTGGGCTAAATAAAGCTATAAGCTTTAAGACAAACATACAGGGGAAATAATATGTCTCAGTTTACTCGTCATATTCAAAGTCCTCGATCTCTATTGACATTTTTATATTTCATACACAAAAAAGTGGTTTTATGAAAACATAAATAATTAAATCGTATAATTCTTATACAATTTTGTGATTTTATGGAGAAAAAAAGTTGTAATAATGTAATCAAAAAGCATCTCTCTGCTGGTGTGTGGTTTCGTGGCTCCTCATCAGCAGGAACTACAATTAAAGGATTATTTAAATGTTTTATATATATATGTGTATGTATGTATATATATATATATATATATATATATGTGTGTGTATGTATATATATATATATATATATATATATATATATATATATATATGTATGTATGTATATATATGTGTATATATGTATATATATTTATATATATATTTTATTTTCTGTATTTAACGATTTTATTCTTTCCATAAAATCACTTTTTCCTTCATTTTATTTTTTTCTTTTGAATATTACGATTTTATTGTTATTTATTCATAAATCCCTTTTCATTCTGTCAAATGTAATGCTGCATTCCAGGCAACCCGTAACTCGTGTTTTCACAACCTTCTACCCGTGAAAGTCCCCTGGAACGGCAGTCAAAGCCGTAACTTACTACCCCTGAACTCGTACCAGATGTTGTACTCCAGTTACAGTTTTTGACGTCACACACACATAAACAATAATGGCGCCTCCTGTTGATGCTGTACAGACGCCAGTGATTAACTGTGAGAAATAGAAATAAATAGGCAACGTAAAGTAATTCCACACATTGTAATCAAAACAATACACAAACGATTGTGTACTACTACAGGTTATGTTACGGAGCCCCCCTGGTCCCACTTTGTCAAAAAAATTAATTATAACTATCTCGTGGCCTCAAGATACTATCTTGTGGCCTCAAGATAGTAACTTGTGGCCTCAAGATACTATCTCGTGGCCTCAAGATAGTATCTTGTGGCCTCAAGATAAGTGTATATAAAAGGAGAATGCACAATGGAGCAGCTTTTCTCCCCAAAAATGTGAAACACTTCAATAATTAATGAACCAGTCTGCACACTCCACTATAGGCTAACTTAAAATCAGAATCAGAAATACTTTATTGATCTTTATTGATGCTATTGATAACCCGGGGGACAATTCTTGTGTCACAGTTGATGTGCACATCAAGACATTTAAAGGAATATAAATAATAATAGAAGTTGGTAAATAAACAAGTATATACATGTAAAAAGTATAAGTAGAACTGAAGCCTATTTTTCACGCGAGACGTGAGCGTGTTGAAAGCGTTTCCAGGCAAAACAGAATAGGAAAAGATGTTTATATGTCATTTAGACACACATGCATATTAATAAATGACATCTTGATGTTAGAAAGTCTCTAGGTTTTGACATCAATGTAGAAATGTAATAAAAAATGTCAGAGAAAATATTTTCAAATATTTCATCTGTCATACAGAACGAAATATTCTGTAACATATTTTGCAGTCAATACTGCCGACGTTGTCTTGCTTTAATCAGATCAGTAGGCTATATATTTATGTTTAACAACTCTCTCCCCTCCGGCGAATTCTTAACAGAAGAAGGGCTGCTTTTCTTCTGTCAACAACTCGAACTGAAAAAGAACAAATAGCGTTTTAATTTTCCATAGTAACATATGTATGTAGCCTATATATAAAAGGTAGGTAGGATAGGCTACAATAACAACATAGTGTGTGTTCTGAGTGACAGTCCAACATCAGATAGGCTATATAGGCTCTTTACAGCTACACAAAGTTGTTATAAACAGACAGCCCGCTTACCCATTTTTCAGATTTTGAATGTGTCGGTGCTATGTCCCGAGATCAGCCCTCCCTGTACCTAGCAGCAGGAGCAGCGCCGCGTCAGACACGCTTCTGGTGTGTAGGACACAGAAAAATCGCAACAGAAACGCCACGCTCGCGCGACGCATCCAGTGTGTAACCGGCCCAAAGCTCCACACCACACCGCTGCTCATATCGTTTTGATTTCTTTATCAGGGCTAATTAATACCAAAGTTAAAAATGTAAAGATTAAAAGCCACGGACATGTTTCCATAGCTGTTTCTTCCCTCTGATCACTGCCTGTGTTCTGTACAAGTCTTTTTCTAGAAGTGAGAGGCTTGTTTCAGCCTCTTTTCTCAGTAATGTGGCGCCATCTGCTGTCCTGAAACCAACATTACTCTTTATTATGTGAAATCTTTGAAACTTGAAATCATCTCTCTCTCTCTCTCTCTCTCTCTCTCTCTCTCTGTCTTTGTTCTGTCTCTCTCTCTCTCTCTCTCCCTATGTCTCTCTCTCTCTCTCCCCCTATCTCTCTCTCTCTCTCTCTCTCTCTCTCTCTCTCTCTCTCTCTCTCTCTCTCTCTCTGTCTTTGTTCTGTCTCTCTCTCTCTCTCTCTCCCTATGTCTCTCTCTCTCTCTCCCCCTATCTCTCTCCCTCTCTCTCTCTCTCTCTCTCTCTCTCTCTCTCTCTGTCTTTGTTCTGTCTCTCTTTCTCTCTCTCTCTCTCTCTCTCTCTCTCTCTCTCTCTCTCTCTCTCAATTCAATTCAATTCAATTTCAATTCAGTTTGCTGTATTTGCATGAACAAAGAAAACGTGTTGTTGTCAAAGCAGTTTACAGAAAATGCATATATAGTACATATCACATATTAATACATACAGTAGGTGTCACATAGATTATATACTACACTGGTAGTTATACAACACACTATATTTCAAAACAATGACATAACACAATATAATTCTTAACAGTTTTGTACAATATAAGTATTCCAATCTGGATTGAATCTATTAAACCAATCTGTAATGCTGGGATCTTATAGTGGTGAGTCCCTCAGGTTATGGCAGGCAGATACATATTTAACTGCCAGTGGAGTTGCTGTCCCTTCTCCTAGGAGAACTACCAGCTTCTCTGCTGATGTTAACATTGGGAAATTTGCTATTTTTTTGCTATTTTTCCAAAGTGTAAATCTCTTAGTGAAGAGAATTTTTCACAGTGGAGGAGGAAGTGTTTCTCTGTTTCTATCTCCCCTGTTGAGCAGTGAGCACATATACGCTCCTCTCTGGGCAGCCATGTCTGTCTGAGTCTTCCTGTCTCTACGGCCAGTTGGTGGTCACTGAGACTGTATTCAGTCAGGATCTGTCTCTGCTTTAGATCTCTGACAGTGTGCAGATATTCAGCAAATTTATATTCTCTGTTAAGAGTCAAATAACAATTTAGTCTACTTTGTGTTTTTGTTTGACTTTTCCAATGTTCTAAATATTGAACGATTCATAATCTGTTTTGTTCTGTTAGTTGAACCAGTGTTGATGGGAGGCTGGTTAGTTAGCTTCACATTACGTTACGTGTCATTTAGCTGACCCTTTTATCCAAAGCGACTTACAATTGCTATATATGTCAGAATTCGCACGCCTCTGGAGCAACTAGGGGGAAACATTGGTTGATGTATCGCAGTGGGAATCGAACCCGGGTCTCCCACATATGTGTCATGACCACTGCGCCATCACCACCGCTCTTGGGTTTTTAGTGCTTTAAAATGAAGTGTGTCATTTTGGCTTAAATTAAGATTTGTCCAAAATGTAATACCTCGTTTCTGTATATTTAGCAGTAATTGGAAACATCCCAGTTCTGCTCGACAGGCGTTATTTGGTGTTTTCCTGATTTCACTTCCATATAGTGCTATCGGTACAATTACACTATCAAATATTTTAGTCCAGATTCTAATTGGAATGTTAATGCTGAACAGCTTGGTTTTTAATGCATACATCCAATGTTTGTGTGGTGAGCTAGGTGGATGTTTGGAAGAGCTGCACAGCTCCTTGAGATTTCCATGTTGACCTCGTGGATGACATGTGGATGGGTGTCTGTTCTGGGGAGAAGGGGAGAAATAATCACCCTGCTGTCAAGGAATTCCCTGGAGGCCTTCTCAGCCATCTTGGCCATAGCCTCCTCAGTGCCTCAGTGTAGGGTGTGAAGGTCATTGTTGCCTGTGTGCACCACGATGTACTGGGGCCTCCCCAATGTGTCCTGTCTGAGCAGCTCCATGGCATGGCCTGTGTTTTTGCAGCGTTTGGCTGTGGTGTTGAGGCCAGGGAAAAGCCGTTTGGTGTTCAGGTATTTACCATTTGAGTCCATGAGTAGGACCATCTGTGCTTCTAGCTTGGCTGCCCTGTTAGGGCTGAGCTCTGTGTAATATGGGGGTTGGGCAGCAGGGATGGGGGTCTTTGCCTGGGGGGGAGTCTCTGGGTGTCAGGGTTGGAGACCTGGGTAAAGGCTGTGGAAGGTGGACTGCTAGTGTCAGAGGGAGTTGTTGCTTTGGTAGCAAGGGAGAGGGTAGGTGTTGGGACAGCGGCATGTTTGTAGCTGGGAAGAGATTCATAGCAGCTCTTCTTCAGGAGTTGCTCCCTCATCTCCTGGAACTCTTTGCTGAAGCTCAGGTCTCTGTTGGTTGCATCCTCCTTTATTTTCAAGGTCTGGGCTCTGAGTGTGGTGTTCTCCTCTTCCAGCTTGAGTATGGTCTGTGTCAGCTGTCCGAGTCTCCTCTGGGTCTCCTTCAGCTCTGTGGTGGTGACTTCACTTCCCTACTCAGCTCTGCGATGGCCTCATGGCTGTCCCCCTTTAGCTGGTGGAGCTCATGTCTTAGCTGATGGGTGGTTTCAGATTCAGCGAGTCTGGCCATATAGTGAGCTCTTTGAACTCTGTGAAGTCCAGCTCCAGGAGGGACAGGCTATCTCTCAGTTGTTGAAAGAGCTTGGAGGGTGTTGGAGGGACAGGGCCAGATGGACTGGTTTTAAGCGTCTGGTTCTGTGACTTCTGGGATCATGGTGCCACCCTCCTCTTCTTGATCTGATCCTGTCTCTCTTCCCATAGTGATGCAACTGGTACAAGGTTGGTCTCTTTCAGCCTCTGCTTTCAGCTTGGGGAAGAGTTCCTCCAAGGAGTTGAGGCTTGCCTCATTTCCCTGTACGAGCACTGTACGTTTTTTAGTGCAATAAGTAACAGTGAGTAATGGGTTGTCTGTATCGAGGGTTTCGACTCCTGACACACAGTTAAGCGGCCTCCACGACAAATGCCTTCTTTGGCAATGTGTGAGTAACTGTTACAGATGGCCTGCTTCCATTTATTAATGTTATTTGTATGAAATGTATTTTTTTTATCTTTTTGCTGTTGCAAAAAATATAATCGGCGAACAGTTGTTCTGTGTTGGACAGGAGTGTTGCCTCTTTGTGTTTCTTCTTTGCTTTAGCAAGTTAGTTTCAGTTAGCAGGGTATTCTACCTCTCTGCTGCATCTGTTGCTTTTTAGTTCAGTCTCTCTCTCTCCCTCTCTCTCCAAACCAACTATTTCATTAGGAACTAAATTAAGAAGCAGTGGCTGAGGTTATGGGATGGAGATCTGAACTTCTTACAAGTTCAAAGTATCATATTTGAAATGGAACTAAGAACAAAAATTCAGACAGAGCAATCAATCCATAACAAAGGAATAATTTAAAGTGCAGTTCAGTGGCTTCACCTGGACAGGTGATAGCTGTCCTGGATATGCTATATAATATAAATAACGCAGGATAAAAGAACAGACAGGAATACATAGATACATGGACCTTCAATTTTACATGGACCTTCACAGACCAATTTCCAAAAACAGGCTCTGGAAATTCAGCTTTGAATCATCTGCTTGAGATAGATGATGATATAAGACTTGTGTAACTCCAGTAACACGACACAAGATGGCGACAGAGCTCCACCTCTCCCCGCTGCTGCTGGGAGGAAACGAGCTGAGCTGAGGAGTGGTTGGTGGCCGAAACCGAAAGTATAAAACCGTTAACTGGTCGCCATTATGTGAGAGAACAGCTCCGTCTTTGTTCCAATAGTTAATCGACAACTATGAAGCTTCTTCTGGATCTGCTGTGTTTGTGTCTTCTGTGTTTGACTGAAAAAACACTTTGTGATGAAAACGGTAAGAATTACTAACTTTGTAGATATGAAGACAGACAAACGGACTGATTGACAGACTGGGTGTTGTCTCATCATAAGATAAATATCACCAGAACGCTCTATATGGACTAATATAGGCCTACTCCATATTAGCGTCAATAACACATAGACCTAACCCTTCACAGCACAGGTTATTGATCTGATTGTTCCTCACAGATGACCTCGGTGCTTTTTAAAGTTCGTCACAATTTGGCATTCAGTTAGTTTTTGTACGGGAGGAAACCGGAAACCCCCGAATTTAGAATCTGTAAAAGAAGGCCTTTAATGACAGCTGAATAAATGAAAGGGGAGACAGAGGGGGGAATGACATGCAGCAAAGGGCCGCAGGTCCGAGTCGTATCCGGGCCCGCTGCGTCGAGGAGTGAACCTCTAGATATGGGCGCCTGCTCTACCAACTGAGCTATCCGCGCCCGAAACATTAGGATACTTTTTTATGGTAAAAATGACTGAAACAATCAAAATAGTTCTGTCACTCTCAATTAGGTCTAACTGATTAATCGACTGATCATTTCAGCTGTACTACTTGTAGTAAATAGTATATATTCCTCACAGATGACCTCAGGTTTTCTTAAGTTTTTGGGTGAGGGAGGAACCGCAGGGTGACACATTAAACCATTTAAAGTGCTAAACATGCCTAACGTTGTTATTATTTAGCAGTGGTGGAAGAAGTATTCAGATCCTTTACTTCAGTAAAAATATTAATACCACACTGTAAAGTACTCTGTTGCAAGTAGGCCTACAAGTCCTGCATTGAAAATAATACTTTAATAAAAGTATGTGAGTATCATCAGGAAAATGTACTTAAAGTATTAAAAGTAAAAGTATTCAATGCAGAACAATCCTCCCATTGTAGAAAGAGTAAAGGATCCAAACAGTTGTGTGTTTAATGGTCTAATCATTTTCAGCTGGACTTGTAGGCCGTTATATTGTTGGCTAGATTAATTTATAAAAAGCTGTCAGATTAATGTAGTGGAGTAAAAAGTACAACATCTCTGAAATGTAGCGGAGTAGATGTAGAAAGTGGCATGAAAAGAAAAGTACCTCAATTTTGTACTTAAGTAAATGTACTTAGTTACATTCCACCACTGTTATTTAGGTTCTTTTCTACAGGAGAGTTGTGTATGTGAGGAGAGAAGATTGATGTCTTTTTTCCTGTGATTCCACTTCCTCAAAAACTCTTTATCACAACTCTAAATGAGGAAATGTTTTTCATCAGGAGGATGTCACAGACATAAAGTCAGAATCAGTTGATCCATACAACATACCAGTGTTCAGATCCTTTAGTAGAAGTACTAATACCACACTGGGAAAATACTCTGTTACAACTAGAAGTCCTGCATTGAAAATTTTACTCAAGTAGAAGTAAAAGAAAAGTTACTTAATGTTAAAGTTAAAGTAATCAATGCAGATAAATCCTCACATTCGAGAAGCTGGAAACATGACATGTTTTTATGTGAAAAATGACTGTACACAAGTGTGTAAAATACATAATAAAATTTCATTTTAAATATAGTCAAAAAATTCAGTACATGTCCACTCCTTTTTTATGGCTGTTGTAGAATAATTCTGGTGACACGCATAAACATACTGATTAATACATGACTTTATCTTCCAGGACCAACAGTCATCACAGTTGAAGGAGGGACTGATGTCATGTTACCCTGCTCTCTCAGCACCAAGGAGAATATTACTTCAAAACTCTTTGACTGGAGGAAAGTTGCTCAGAAAGATGATGGTCTGAAGGAGGTGTTCCTGTATGATGGAGGCAGTCATTACAACAACGGTCTAGATGGTCAGAGTGAAGAGTTCAAAGGTCGAGTCTCTCATTTTCAAGATGAACTGAAACACGGCAACGCCTCCATAATCATCAGAAATACACAGATATCTGACAGTGGAGAATACACCTGTGATTTTCCTCGTCTTCGGCCACCTCAAATATTCTACATTGAGCTTGTTGTTGGTGAGTACTGAAATAATTATGGCAGATGAGAAATTAGACTACAAACTAAACTGCTGTATAAAATGTTTTTTTCTGCTTTAATAATTATTAGGGGTGTGCAAAAAAATCGATTCACATTCATATCTCGATTCAAGCTCTACCGATTCAAAATCAATTCATAGAATTAAAAAAATTGATTCTTTTTTTAAATTGTATGTGTACTGCAATCACATGGGAAAAGTAACTACATTTACATACTTTGAATTGTTTGTTAAATTGATAATCGTTTTTTAAATCAAAAATGAACCCTTAATCATTATTAATTGATAGTTCTGCATGTAAACATACTGATTACATGAATGCATGTTTTTATCTTCCAGAGCCAAAAGTCATCATAGTGAAAGAAGACAGTGTTGTTGTGTTACCCTGCTCTCTCAGCACCAAGGAGGACATTGAGTCAGAACTGTTTGACTGGAAGAAAGTTGCTCAGAAAGATGATTGTCAGAAGGAGGTGTTCTTTTATAATGGAAGCAGCAATAAGAACAAAAACTGCTTTCCAGGTCAAGTCTCTCATTTTCCAGATGAACTGAAACACGGCAACGCCTCCATAATCATCAGAAATACAAAGATATCTGACAGTGGAGTCTACACCTGTGATTTTCCAAATCTTCAGCCACGTAACATATACACCATTAAGCTAGTTGTTGGTGAGTACTTTTATTAAACAGTTGAATATGACGACTCATGTTCTGAAACTCCAGCAGTCTATATATGACCTTATTTGTTTCACGCACACTCTGATCTTAACCCATCCACACAAGCACTTTAACATAACTTTTCTTTTGCCTTTTAGATGGCGTCTTAAAAGACAGATCAGAGGAAAACATCCCAGGTAAGTCCTGAGGGCTATTTCACAAAACCTAGATCACGGATTAAGCTGGGATGTCCCATTTATCCTGGATGAATTAAGCCTTGACTCGGTTTCACGAAAGCAGAAGCACAGTTACCATGGAGATTTATTCTGACCAGGCTAACAGCCAGGATTTATTAATCCTGGGGCCTTTTCTGTTCACTCAGCAGTGGGTTTTAACTTATTTATATGACCATGCATATACCTGACCGTGAATATACTGGCTGTTGTTGAGATGATAAGAAAAGGCTGATAAAGTGTGTTTTAAATGAAGGCAGTTATTGAAGGTCAATATATAAGGTGTTACACATCTGTGTTAGTGGTTCTAACAATGGCAGATTGGTCGGTGACCAAGACATTTTAGTTGATTTATTTCTTCTTCTATTCTTTAACAATAATTGACCATACATGCAGTATGTTACTCTTCCATGTGCATTTAATTTGCCATTCTTAGCACATCATTTGTGTTTTGTCCAGTGAAATGGGACTATAATTTTAGAGGAGTATACAATTATAGTCTTAGTTCACTGGCCCCCACTCCTATTATGGAGCCAACTTTAATGTAGGATGTTGTGTCCTCTTGGCAGGGCATGTCAGCCAGCAGATTTAAGGTAGATCAGCATATTAATATTATATTAACTGTATACATGTTGTGATGTTGGTCTTTGCTTATATTTTCCCTTTCTCACTGACACGCCTGTGTGTGTGTGTGTGTGTGTGTGTGTGTGTGTGTGTGTGTGTGTGTGTGTGTGTGTGTGTGTGTGTGTGTGTGTGGCCTCTAAATAACATGATCACCCACACACTGAGAAAGTGCCACCTACAATATTAAATGAAGTTAACTGTTGACACACTACAGTAACGTGAGCTATTTAAATTAACTGATACATAGTTAAACCTCATTATCTCTTACCGGGGTATCTCCGTGTGTACTTCCTCCACAACAATCCCACCAATCGGTCCCAAACGTCCCAGTTAGAGAGGAAATGACGTAAACATTTTCTTTGTAAATCTTTACAATCATTCCCTGAAAGAGCAGCAACACAGAGAGGGTGGAAGGTGATGGCCAAAGCCTGACATCTGGCGTGTGAGCCACGTGCCAGATGTCACTTCATCCTGGAAATATGAAAATATGGTTTTAATGATGTCGCTCGCTATCTAACACTCATATGATTTTGTTGACTAATTGATTAGTTAATTTAATCGACAGATCTGTAAAACTGAGTTCCTCTACAAAGAATGATGCTGAAGCATCACTTTAGATCATCTGCTTACCAGAGATGTGCTCAGATGTTTCTGGTAAATAAGCCATTCAGCATGAAAAACCATGAAACTGAGATCATTCTTCTATGTGTTGGACTTCACTTAAAAGTGGAGACATTTATATGCCAACATCTCTTAAGTTTGTGTAAATGTTAATGATTTATAGGGTTTATTTTTAGTACTTATTGTGCACTGGCCTCACTTTATTATAACAACTTTTTATATTGTTGTAGAACATAAAAACATTGCAGAACCAGAATCTGACTCATACTGGAAGAAGTTAAGTCTGCAACAACGTTGAAGTGTGTAATTTAGGCTTAAATTGTTCTTTTCTGTTTCTCCCTGTGTTTTTCTCTCACACTGTTATAAACATTTTAAAGCAGGGAAGGGATGAAACACACATCCCAGTCTTACATTTGAATGCTGTGATTGTCTTATATAGTTTATATAATTATCTGTTTCATATTCACAGGTGCAGCTTTAAAACCATCTGTTACAACAGCAGACTCAGCGCTGCTGCAGTGTGAAGTTCATGGGAATCCAAAACCTAAAGTAGAGCTGCAGGACAGTGATGGAAACAACCTTAATGCTACAGTAACACAGGACTCAGAAAGAGAAGGCAGCTTCTACATCACCCTCCAAACTACTGTGACCAAGACCGGCACCTATCGCTGTGTAGCAACACAGGAGGAAATCAAACATCAGATTTATGCTGAGATCTCTGTCCATATAAGTGGTAAGATTTAAATTGTTTTGTTTATGGGTTATTTATTTGCAAAATTTTATAGGTGGAAATATGTGTGGCCTGTATCATGAGATTCACCTATATTCAGTTACTGGCCAAAACACCTTCACCTTGATTATAGCGCCTCCTCCTGGTGGATATCAGTCATTTTTAGTGTCTGAGGCTACATCCACACTACTAGGTAGGGCTGGACGATTTTGGCTAAAATCATAATCACGATTAATTGAACAAGTTACCTCGATTACGATTATTGAACGATTATTTTAAATTTTTTTTCTTTTCTTATACTGTAAATATGTTCACGGTTATTTTTTCTAATGAAAGAGTGCATAATCCTATCTTTGTGATTCTAAAATAAGGAAACAACACACAGATAGCAATTAATTTCAAACAACTGAACTGAAATCTACAACAGTAGATTTTACAATGAAATAAAAACGTCTTATAAAAAAGTAATTTAAGTTTTAATGTAAAAAAAAAAAAAGTTTCCTAAAAATGTAGAAAATAAATAATAAATGTCCATCGCAAGATTAACGGGAACCTGTGGTTAACTGTCTTTTCGGAGTTAAACTCCACAAGCACACACACACACACACACACACACACACACACAGCGCTGCAGGCAGAGGCAGGGTCTGTTCTGAGTATAATAAAGCCCCGTCTGTGTTGAGCAAAACATTACGTGAATTACTACGAGAATGGACGTGCATTTAATATAGGAAAAGTGCACAAGTATTAGCATCATCTGTTGTTGTTGTATGTGATGCTAAGGTCTAGTGACGATGCTATAAAGACCGTTGCCGTGCTTGCGTCACTCCCTTACCCCTCCTACCAGTCCCTATGGCCACTTGGCCGGTGGGAATGCAAACGGGAAAAAAGATTTTGGGGGAGAGTAGTTCTTAGAACTGCTTAGAAGTGTACTTTCCCTCTAAAAAGTACAACTACTATCCGATCGGAAAGCACCTATGGTCGCAGACTGGACGGGGTGGAGTCACGTGACTACACACGCGGTGGCCGTAATATGTTTTAAGGGGAAAGTACATTAACACACAGTGGGCGGCCGCGGAAATATTAATAGGATTAAAAGACCGAAATAACCGACTTGGTAAAATTACGTCGGTTATAGGCTCTGAATTTCGGTTACGATTATTTTTCGATTAATCATCCAGCCCTACTACTAGGTTTTCATTTTTAAGCAGCGTTGTGAGACAAACCCGATCTCCGTCCTCACAAGAGTTTCAGCTCCAGTAGCAGAACTAATCTCTGTACATTTTAACACATCCAACAACAAAAAGAAGTTTTTTCCAAAGGTCTCCGTTTGTGCCCGTCCAGACTACAAAGCAACCCTGGAGTTTTCAAACCAAACGGGGGCAGCAGAGTTTCCAAATGTCTCCGTTTTAGGGGCTCGGAAACGAGGAATGTTAACGTGAGGCGTAAACGTAGCAAAAAGATATTTGTTTTTAAACCAAAAGGTAGTAGTGTAAATGTAGCCTGAGGTACCTGCACCAGTCTATACCACCACTAAAAGATTCACCTGAATAACTTATACATAGTTTGCTGCAGTAGTAATAATAATAATAATAATAATAATAGTAGTAGTAGTAATAGTAGTAGTAGTAGTAGTAGTAGTAGTAGTAAACCTTAAAGTCCTGTTGACACCTCTTTCCTCTGCAAATCTCACAATTTGAAACTGCTGCTGAAAATGGGCGAATCTCAACAAAGCTAAAAGTTGACGTCAACTCCTCAACTCCTACCTTATCTGGCTCTACCTTCTATCTTTTTGTCACGCCCCAACATTTACATAGCCCACTGATCTGGGATCAGTTTGTCTTGTGAATCTAGGTCGAGCAGATCTCAGAAATGTTATACATTGTTCGTGTGATATTTCATTACTAAATTCACTTCTGAGACTTTTTTATGCGAGAAATCAACTATGTAGAGCTCAAATATGGGCCATTTTACGAAAATTGATGGCTAATTGCAAATTTAGTACGACTGTTTCGGATTTCAGAAGCTCCACAGTCTGACGTGGGAGAGGCCAGTGCCTGCCCGGATCGCTGGCTTGCTTCCCGGACTGTACACCTTCACACCCCGCTGCGCGCTGGCTGGAGCTCTCTTAGGAGATACGGAATACTGGCCCAGAAAAAAAAGTGTTTAGGATCAGTGCTTGAAGTGGAAAAAAAGGTGCTGGTACTCTCTTGCATTGGCAAATCATTATGACATTTGAGATTTCTACAGTGAAAAACTAAACTTGGAGATATTGCTGGTACATCAACAATTTATTGTTATTTATTAACAACATAAATGTATGTATTTATTTAAACAAGTCGTGTGTGTGTGTGTGTGTGTGTGTGTGTGTCATTCTCTTGACAGCTGTTGTAAAATGGTGCTGCAGCTCCTTTAAGAGAGCTCTGTGCGTGCGTGTGTGTGTGTGTGTGTGTGTGTGTGTGTGTGGGAAGGGGGCAGAGGAGAAATAGAGAGAGGAAGCAGACGTGTAGATGAGACCGGAGCAGAGTTGGTGGAATAAGTTTTAAGTGTTGTACACAGTGTGTGTGGTGTCCGAAACAAACTGGACACAGAGCAGTGAAAAATCTGTTACGGTCAAGGGGGTAAGCTTCGCTTCAGAGCTCGAACCTCCTATGGCGCCATTTTGATGCTACAAAACGATCACCTCCCGTTGGCATTCCATTGACTGCCATTCATTTTGACGTCACTTTGACAGCGAATAACTTTACATCTGAAGAGTTTAAAGACTCTATTTGTCCATTGTTTATTTCTAAAGAAACACAACAATGTATAAAAGGCTCCATTACCTTGTACCTCACGTTATGGCTCCGTAGCAGACATTTTTGTAAAAATAGGCTAACAATTGTGTCATAACCACGAGACTTACTGTCTCATAGTAGAGGAATTACCGTATAGTACAGGAGAAGCTCTCAGGCAGTTTGGACTTACATTAGCTGTTTAAGTGTAATTACTAATGTTAACTATCATTTTAGTGATCAATAATTAGCCTGTGTCTATGTTATCTCCTTACATATACCTACGCTCTCCGTCTCTGCTAGATTGGGAATGATTGAGATTTCTCTTGGCACAGCTACCAGAAGACTTCCAACTTTCAGACACGTTGCTCATATCACATTTACGTCGGTTTTCTCAGTTGGAGGCTGCGCAGTAACGCTCAGCGCTCACCGGAAAAGTGCTTCTAACGGCCTTCACTGGTCTCCGTCCAGAGCAACGGGATCTGTTGGTCCATTCTTATATACAGTCTATGGTTACGGTCAGGCTGCAGGCATCAGACAGCTTTTCCGAACTAGCTAAGCAAACTTCTGATAGGGTGGGCCAACTGCTTGCCTTTACGTAATTTGTCAAGATCCGAGGTGAGTCACGTAGTGCCCTCTGGGTAGTGTAGTTTATGTAACGTAAGGGTCAATCTTTCTGACACTGTCAGTGGTAGAGTACCAGCTATATGCCAGAAGTAGCGGTACGCAAGAAAAAGTGCAGGTACGCTTAAGAGTAAAATGTAGAAGTGCCAGTAGTGCGTACCGCTGAGTACCGGCCCACTTCAAGCACTGTTTAGGAGGTGTTTGTGTGCGCAACACACTGGGGGATGATTAAACTAACGAAACTCTGTATCTAGTGCTTTGTACAGTAACATTAGTTGATGAGTTTATGTCTCGGGGCTAAATGAAGTTTGAAACCAGCGCCGGCCGGGCGTGTTGGACATGTCTGTAGTTTGGAACGTTACAGTGTGAAAGCTCAGAAAAAAAGAAAAAAAAAAGATTGTGAGTGTGTGTATGTGTGTGTGTGTGTGTGTGTGTGTGTGTGTGTGTGTGTGTGTGTGTGCGCGCGTGTGTGCGCAGCGCTGTCTATGTGTGCCTGTGTGCGTGCGTGCGCAGCGCTGTCTATATGTGTGTGTGTGTGTGTGTGTGTGTGTGTGTGTGTGTGTGTGTGTGTGTGTGTGTGTGTGTGTGTGTGTGTGCAGCACTGTCTGTGTGTGTGTGGCGTGCGCAGCACTGTCTGTGTGCCTGTGTGTGTGTGTGTCTGTGTCTGTGTGTGCAACCAATCAGTAGGCAGCTCATCTAAATATTCATGAACATACCATATTTGGAAGAAAAGCTCTTGTTCCAAATAGGGCCAAAACCCAGGGATGCATTAGGACCCATAAAATAGCAACCGAGACATTTTCAGCCCAATCAATGCTACATACCTTATTAGGAGACCTTAAGGCACAGTGTGAAATACCCTATATAATCATTATATCACCCCTTTAATAAACATAAATGTATATACAATTTAATGTACAACAAATTTAATAAAATCAAGGTGGCAAGTTAAAAACATTTAAATCAATCAAATCAAAGTGGACATGGTGGAAGTTATGTAGGGTATGTGTATCTAAACAGATGTGTTTTAACCTTTGTGTTTTCTTCCCATCGACCATGCACTTGTTGTCCTCCCGGGTCGTTTTGCCAGGTTATAAAGCATGAAGTATAAATTATCACCCAATTTTGTGTTACATCTTCTAGCCAACTTATTTCCAACCTATTACCACTAGTTTTACACTTATTATTTTAATATATGGTCAAAAAAACGCATTTATATAAAATTATACCTAATTTCTGAGTTAAAAAAAGGTGAAATTATGAATTATTTTGACTAACAGTTGAGATCAACAGGAACATATATTGATGGGTTATCACAGACTGGTATAAGTCAAAGTTTAGTCAGGATACTGTTTTGAAACCATTTAAATTTTTTAATGGCAGCCAATAATCCCACTTGTTGTCCTCCTGGGTCATAATTGACCTGGTCCGTTTTGCCTATTAATAAAGCATATAGTATAAATTATCACCCAATTCTGTTTTACACCTTCTAGACAACTCCATTCCAATTCATTACACTTATTTTTGGAATGTATGGTGAATAAACTTCATTTACATGAAATAATACCTAATTTTGGGTTAAAATAAGCATAAATTATGAATTATTTTCATTATAGTTGAGATCAGATGAATCTATGTTTATGGATAATCACTGACTGGTATATGTTAGTGATTAGTCAGGATATGGTTTTGAAACAATAATCCCACCTGGTGTCTTCCCAGGTAAAAAGTGACTTGGTCTGCTTTGCTTGTTTATAAAGCATAGACAATTATAATTTATCACTCAATTCTGTGTTACCAACTTCATTCCAACTCATCACAGCTAGTTTTACACTTGTTTTTTCCATTTATAGTCAACAGACCTCATTTACATGAAATTAAACCTAATTTCTGAGTAAAATGAGGCGAGATCATTAGTTATTGGATTAATGGCTGGTATATGAAAATGATTAGCAAGGATATCCCCAGGTCAAAATTAACTGATGCAATTGTATTCACAAACAACAGAGTTTGTAGTTTGAAGTTGTGTCTGTATGTTTGTATTTGTGTGTGTGTGTGTGTGTGTGAGATTGTGTGTGTGTATGTGTGTTTGTGTTTGTGTGTGCGTGCGCACGCACGTGTGTGTGTGCATGTGTGTGTCTGTGTACATTTTTATGTCAGGACAGCACAAGAGCGTGATATATTGCAGGTCTCAGCTGTTTGTGTGTGTGGGTGTGTTTGTGTGTGTGTGTGTGTGTGTGTGTGTCTGTGTGTGTGTGTGTGTGTGTGTGCACGCATGTGTGTGCACGTCTGCATGTACATGTGTGTCCATCTGTGTGCGTGTTCATCTGCTGAAAAGTACAGTAGTGTGATCCATTGCCCTATGCACCAGGTGTGTGTGTGTGTGTGTGTGTGTGTGTGTGTGTGTGTGTGTGTGTGTGTTTATGTGCTGAAAAGCAGCCAGCCCCACGTGCTTTGTCCAATCAGCTGCAGCCATCGCGGTTGTAGGAGGGTGTAGACTGGTTTCTTTGCTTGTCAGTGGTCAGTGAAGAGAAACTGGTGGCAAGCTCACTAGCGAGTAATGCTGGGAAGAGGGGCGATCCCATCTGTGAAAACACCAGCGCACAGATTCATTAATGAGTGGACCGTGGCTGGTCTCGTTGTCACGAAGCAGACTAACAACAACAGAGTCATCTGCATACTTGATAATGGTTCTGTTGTCATATTTGCTCTGACACATATCTGTGAGAAGAATGAATAACAAAGTTGACAACACACACCCTTGTGGGGAACCTGTGGAGGAACACTTTCAGTCGGACAAAATACCTTTGACCCTAGTCTCGCTTTGCCAGACCTTCCTTCACAACGCTGTGGAGGAGGGTCTGGCTAGTCCACACAGCATTATGGGATAAGAGAAAAACAACCTCTGGTGGAACGTGTACGTTCAAAAGTTGTTTTAGTCAGACAACAGAAAACTCAGATTGGACAGATAGTCTAGCTAGCTGTCTGGATTTACCCTGCAGAGATCTGAGGAGCAGTTAACCATAGTCCTCAGAAATCACCCGGAGTTTAGAATTCCAACACAAAGGAAGCATTGGGTAACGGAAATCCGGTCAGAAAACAAAGGACATACGGTGGAATCCCAGAAGTGGAAGGTCGGGGCTATAGACTACCTAGACCCTAACAGTGGCGTAGGCAGAAATAGTATTTTGGGGCGGGCCAGTACAAAAGTGAGTGGACCATTTTCAAAAAGACGTAGAAGTAGCAAAAAGGAAAAACTGAAAAAACAGCAACAATTTTACCTTCCAACATATACTGCATTACAACAGCAAAGCAGTACTGTCTACAACATGCTCAACCAACAAAGCTCAATCTAAAAAGTTTGCACACAACAATATAGACAAAAAGCTGTCAATTTTAACCTATTCAGGCTAAAATATATTTGCACTGGCAGAACCAGCAGCATTGGCTCTGCACAGCACTGTTATAAAATTAACCATTTTATTGCACAAAGTGGCAACTAAACATGAACCCAAACAGCAGAGAGGCGTTTACATACTGCATGACATAGAACAGCCTACATCAGACAGAAATCACACATGTAACATATCCTTTGTGCATTCATAACAGCATTGTTGCTTCAGGACAATGGTCAGATCATGAGCAGCAAATCAAAAGAGAAAATCAAAGAATGAAAACTTCCTGCCAAGCATTGTTTAAATTATGAAAGATATAATGAAAAGTGGCCAGCAAGGCACCAAATCTTAGACAGTGTATGGAGTCCACAGCAGTG